>NW_019392884.1:0-106400 GCF_000648675.2 Cimex lectularius | reverse complement strand
TATATATATATATTTGGGTAATATTTTGTATGAAGCAAGTAAAATAAAATATTTTGAAAAAATTAAAAAATAAAACAGTATTATCTGGGACAGTTTATAAACATTCAACCGACGATTGAATTGTCCGAGACCAGGATAAAAACACTTTTTCATATTAGTCTACTGTCCTCGTTTAATTCAAAAATTCACATAGTCATCAATTCGAACATTGTTTTCTTGGGTTAATGAAGTCAAACGAGAATTTCCTACTTTAACGTCACAAACGCCAAAAAACAGGCTAGTATAAATTGTAGCCCTGGTATTTTTCCGGGGTTAATAATCGTCAGATTGAGATAGCCCATCTATCGCAGAACATTACAGTTTAAACTATCGGCTGTTTTTCCTGCCAAGTTATGACATTTTATGATATAACGGTAACCAATTATCTCATTTCTTTATCCTATTGCTGGCATCAGTGGTCCTCAGGGCCACGTCAATTGTGGATAAAACACAAATGACAATCACAAATACATAGAAACACAGACACAAGAGAAAAAAATGATAAACTGTTTAGCATTCACACAACTCCAGAGGACTTATATTCCTCGGGATAATTGGGGATAAGCCCTGCCATTCACGCTAATAAATTAAATTCACACTTCACTGATACTTTCCAAGAGTGCTCGATATTCCTCGCGGTAATTGGAGGGTAAGCCCCTCGCTACTCTCTGTCTGTNTCTCTCTCTCTCTCTCTCTCTCTCTCTCTCTCTCTATCTATCTATCTATCTATCTATCTATTTCTATTTTTATAATTTTCATCAACTTCGGCTAAAATTGAATTGCCCCTTACAGAACCATTTATATAAGTAACATTTTATAAATTTGTTTTAAATACAGATCTTTTTTTATCCTTAATAGGTATAATTAACTACTTGTGGATTAATCCAAGATTTTAATTGTTTTTCATATTGATTCAACCGCTTTCCACAGTTTTTCTCTTTTTATGTAGCGGCAAATTCGATAGGAATTTGTCGGCTATTAATGTGTACAACATTTTCAAACGGAGTTAACCTCCTGAAAAGCTTTTCTATGTATTTCTTATAAAGCGGTATTCATTAGCACATTATCTCAGAAGAAAGTTGCTAATATGGACAAAATCCCAAGGGAGAGACAATTAAGGTAATCTGAAACGTCATTTATTCCCAATTTATGGTTTTAAATTTATAATTAAAAAATCAATACTTATAAAACTCGCTTCTTGGCATTTGAGGCTAAAATTTATAGTTAAACTGTTACAGAACGTAGTAATTACTTTATCTGCAGTTCTTAATGAAATTGAGAACAGATCCAGGCAACACAAAAACACAGATTCTCTCTCTCTCGCGCGCGCGCACACACACACACACACACACACACACACACACACACTCTCACTCACTCACTCACTCACTCACTCACTCACTCACTCACTCACTCACTCACTCACTCACTCACTCACTCACTCACTCACTCACTCACTCACTCTCACTTCGCAACAGCAGAGGTCAAATCAACGCGCAGGGTGCCGGTGTTTTTGGGAAAAAAACCCATTTGTAGGTATTATTTGTTTAATTATCAGTGAATATAAAACGATATATGAATAATTGTAGGTAAATATTTTCTACGGTACGTAAAAGTTCAAGTTGAAATCTCAAAATCTTTTTTAATATTTCGTATGAATAATTAATGTGTACAACAGTAATTATTTGTTTAATTAGCGGTAAATATAAGAAAAGTACGATTAATTTAAGGTAAAAATGTATAGAGAACCTTAAAATTCAAGCTGGGATTTAAACTACTTTTTTCTTGCATTTCTATGGTACTTAGTGTCCTAAATCTTTGATTTTTGAATTGAACTTTAAAAAAAGAGTACTTAATTTTGCAATAAAAAAAAAACTAGTGAGTGAAATGTTTTTACAATAATTATTCTTACTACTATGGCACATGATTTATGATACTGTAGTTATTTTATATTAATGATTTATGATAATGATAAATTATGATTTATAGAAACGTTCTTATTTTATATTAGTGATTTCTGATAATGATGAATTATGATTTTTGTGTAATTAAATAGCGAGACCTTTCAAAGTTGTTGACTATAACGAGTGTCGATTTAGACGACGGACGTATTAATAAAATCCAACATAGAAATGTTACAGTATAGACTGTTAGTTCAAGTTCTAACGATACTTCGATCATTCAAATGATAATAAATAGAAAGTTTTGTTGTTTTCTGTTTGTGACGAATTTTTCCACCCTAAAGCGGTCAACACTGACAGAGTGGTATATTCAACGTTTGTACAAAGCTCCGATGTGGGCAAAGTCTCAAGCAAGTTACAATTAAGATAATGAGGACGTACAGAATTGGTGCTGCAAGGATGTGGGGCGTGGCGAGGGCGAAAAGCGACTCGGTCACATGTCGGACATGAGACGACAGACAACATATCGTAGGGGTCCCACATAGGCCTGCATATCCGAGACCGGCACACCATAGCCCACCCTATTTACCACGCGTCATTAAATCGCCGGCTTCACTTTTTCAAATGTCTCCCAGCCGAAAGGTCAATTGGTAAAGGTCTCTTCCCGGCGTCCTCAGTTTATGTTCAACAATTCACTAACTGTTCTTATGTGTTCAGACCTAAACGGTTACTGAGCCGGCCGAATAATTGACTCCGCCATGCTAATAGTTTAAGAGAGTTTATTTGCTTAAACTAACAGTATATCATAGAATCGTTTAATCAGAAAAGTCGAGACGAAATTAATAAATCATTTAACACTAAAAGAGTTTTTAACATAGTTTTAACAGATTAAAGAAAAATCTTTACTTTTTTTTATGACGAAACTATTGCAAATAAAAATAACATAAAATGTATATATTTTCAGATTATTGTGCCGTCTATCGACCGTTTTATGTTATCGGACTTTTTCGACCAAGAGCGAGACAAGTTAGGTCAGAAAAGCTGTCAGAGATTAATAAATTTTCATCAAACTTATCAGATAATAATAATAAATCTTTATTTTCAAGGATATATATTTACAACAAAAAATAATAATTTGTACATCCTTGCCTCCAGTCAAAAAGCAAAGCATGTACTAGACAGCAGGATTTTTTTGGAGATCCTCAGAAAATGAAAGAAAATATATCTTTTCAAAGGGATTCTTTAAAACAAACAAATAAACAGAATAAACGTGAAGTGTGAAAAAACCAATCAAATAAATCTTGGTTTAAAAATATCTTAATTGCTATTCAAACTTTTGAAATTATCAATTTTTTACCTTCTTTGAAGTTTTTAAAATTTTTAATAATGAACCTCCCTAAAAAAAAACCAAGTGGCCTATTTAACATAATTTAGATATTTCCTATAAACCTATTGATGTAGAGGAGGAAATTTTGCATTCTGTTAATTGTGATCCCGAAACCAGTGCATAGTTTGGGATACCTTCCTTCGGGAAGGATTGTACCCTTAATATTTTACGAGGGTGTAAAGTGAGGAACGAAATGATCACAATGAGTTGAATTTTTCCTCATCTACATCTTTGTCTTCCCTTTTTCTTCGAGTGGAAGAACCAGTTTCTCTCAGCCTCTGGTGTTGGAAGGTGCGATCTGCTGGAACGACTCGATATGGAAAACGAGCTTGGTATTCTTTCCCTGCAGCATTAGCAGTGCACATCAGCAAGATGTTCATTACGAAACAAGGCCATAATTTAAATCAACAACTTGAGCAAGTTGTCAGCTGATAACATAAGGCAAACTGATTGAATCGAACAATACTGACACGAAACTCAAGAGCCAGACAGACTTCCTGGAAAAATTGATCGTGCCCCAGTCAGTTTTTTTCTCAACAAAATGCAAAATTTTTGGGACTTCCAGAAGCGCAATCCAAAAAGATGGGTACCGCTGGAAGCTAATTGAATGGGGAACTTTGAAGGAATTTGCATGGCTCTAGGAGTTTGTAGTCAATAACAATTACTAATCCAACATTTAAAATCAATCAGAGATAATATGTAAAGTACACGAAGAAGGACACATTGATGTCAAGAAAACAAAAGAGATGAATCTACCACAAGAACTATCTAACTCTAAAAGAAATTATAGAACAAGAAATAAGCAAACGCTTTTCAGAAGAAAGAGATCAACTTAGGGAAAACCGAAACGTCAAATACAGAAAATGCAAGACGAAAACAGGAGAGACTTCTATAGAAACCGAAAAGAAGAAACAAAGTACAATGTTGGACAGCTAGTCGCAATTAAAAGGAAGGACGCAGTTTGGACAACTTCTAAAGACGAAAAAGAAATTTCTGGGTCCGTACAAAATTGTTCAGATCCTGGGAAAAGACCGGTACAGAGTTCAAAAGATTGGTGACGACGAAGGGCAACGAACACTGCAAGCAGTGCCGATAATATGAAGACGTGGACAACTACCAACCCGAAGACGACTTCTCATCCGGGACGGATGAAGAACAGGATGGCCGAAATGTGGGAATAACCGATGATGACGTGACGAGAGGTGGGGACGAGAACAACGAAGAGAAGAATCAAGAAGGTTATAAAAAAGTTAAGACGAGTTAAGTCAATGTGTTAATGTGAAAATAAAAAATAGTTTAAAAATAGTCACAGTATTTTCTTCCAAAGCCCATATATATATATATATATATTAGGTTATCATTTATCATGGATTGAAGAAGAGTAAAATATAATGTCCTTAAGAGTTCAATTTTCATAAAGTTAAGTCAAATTCTAAATTTTTAAAAGAGCTTTCTCAGACGGGAGACTAGAAAATCAATACGCAAATTAAATCTCAAATTTGAGTCCAATGTCATACCAAGATATCTAAAACTGTAAGCAAAATGGATAGGGAAGCAAGAACCCTCATCATTAACATCACATGTATGAAAAGCAAATTTTAAATTATTAACATTAATTATCTTTTTTAATGAAAATTGCAATTTTCTTATTTTTTTTTGTTTTTAAAAGAAGAAAGTTTGAGTTATAACTAATTATGTTTCGAGAGAATTTAATATTCAAAAAATCATTAATATATGAAAGAAACAAAATTGAGCTTAAGATTACCTTGTGGTACTACCGAACCCGAGAGGCAGACAAATTGCGGCTGTTGCCAGCAAATATTACAGTACAGTTAATAATAGTACTTAAATACTTTACACGACATTATCCACTTAAATACTTTAATCACAAGCAAAATCAGTTTGTTCGAAAGCAAAGAAAGCTATGGTACTCCAAAACAATCAGCCTTCTTACAGTATTGCTTTTCTGCGATGGACATAAAAAGAAACCTGTGGATTTCTGTTTTATGAATGGAGTTTATATTTTATTATTGTTCACTCTCCTACTATAGTTTTATGCTCTTCTGATTTCCTTCATAACTATTGTACGTTTTAGCTTATTGTTTCTTGTTAAATTGGTAGGAAATACGTAGTTGAAGATATTTCTGTTATCACATCACAGGCAAATTTACACATAATCATGGGAACATTTAAACAAATTGTATGCCAATATTAATTATTTATTTTAAAGAGTTGTTTATTTTAAAATTAATTATTTATTTTAAAGAGTTAATTTTCCGAAAGAAATGAAACATTTCATCCGATTGACTGTCGAAAAATAAGCAGGAGTTGTCGTGTTCCTTTTGGATCTAAGCTTGTATTTCCAATATTGTGAATTAGATTTTTTTAGGCTCAATTTGGCAAATCCTGAGTAAATATAAATTGGGATTCATCCAAAAAGATGGATGGCGGAATGATTTACCAAAATTGTTTTCTAGCCAGCAAATTCCAAATCGAAATCTATCTCTTATATAAATTAAACCGATCTGTTCTAATCTTTCGAAACGAATATATTCACACATAAATTAATATATTGAAAAATACTAATTCAGAAGCTATGATTTTCATGGTGGGTACAGGTTTTCAGCTTGTAATGAAAGGTTCCTCAGGGCGTCACATTTGGTCGAGGAGTGGCACGCTTTGTCTCCTTACAGGGAACGAGTGGCACGGCACCCGACATAAAGTCTTGAGCACGATATTAGATTGTTGGGTCCCCTGTTCTTATGTTTAAGGGAAACTGAGAAGTTTCCTCATCCAATTACTGTAGCTCTAGGAGGTCCGAAGTCCTCGAATGTAATGTACAATATGCTGCAAGTGCCTTTAATCAGTTCTCTAGGAATATACGGTAGCTCTATAGTTTGTATGTATATATTTGTTTGTTTGTGTGAAATGAGAGGGCCGAAGGCGGTACATGGAGTACTCCATCGGCCGTCAGACCGCATTGGATGCTGGTATGGCTGTGTTGAGAATTACATTAATACTCCATACTGACATAGATGAATTTTTACACAACCTTCGCGAAGACTTGGGAAAGTTACGTCCTACAAATAACTCTTATCACAAGAGAACCTTTGTTCTGGCTGCGCTTACTACTGCGACGCACGTTTTCCTCAGAGACGACCGAAGTAAACATCCTTTAACTCCAGCCTACACGGGTCCGTACAGGGTTATAAGCCGAACCAACAAGGTGTTTACAATCAAGTTGTTACAACAAATCTTAACAATTGATCCTCTTAAGCCAGCGTTCCAGCTTGACGACACTGATCCAACACTGGCCCAAGCTACACAACCACCAGCAGAGCGACTAATCACGCCATCGAACAGCACAGCAACTGGACCGATGGAGCAATGCAGGACGCGTTCTGGCAGAGCAGTTAAGTGCAGTGTTAGGTTTTTGGACGCTGTTTTTTTTTGGGGGGGGGGAGTACTGTTGAGAATTACGTTAATTCTCCACTTACAGCGCCACTCACCGTAGATTTTCCCTGACAGCACATTGCGGTATCCATTAGATTGTTAGTATCGAGAATTTGAGTTGGCGGTGAAGTTAAGACGAGTTTTGGTTTGAGATTGAGTTGTAACTGTGTACCGTAATCTTGCGTGAATAAAATAATACAAAGTAATCTGTGTTGTTTCCCGAAGTTAGTAAAACCTCCACAACTGCATTGTCGGTAGCCTCAGTGCTTTTCGGGCGCCTTTTAAAAACAATCATATGTTATACTGAATAGTAGGGAATATTCTGCTGACCTACTGACAACATGATCCTCGTAACAGCAACGCTGCTAAGACTGTATTATTTTAGACAGGCAATCGTGATAAGATAGGAAATCAGCATAAACAGTTGCTTTATTGGAAAGTAGAAGAAAACCATTTAAAGATGGTTTCATACTATATGGGGAAAAACCGGGCCTACAAGAAGGTTATCAAAGATAAAGAAAGGTCAGGATGAAGGTTGATCAATTAGTTGAGCAACTGGAACAACGGAATCTGCCAGCCCAAAAATAACAAATAAATGAAATCCGGGTATTTAAGTAAATAGTAATAAAGACAAGATCGCACCTCTTGTCAAATGGGCAATAAAAACTAAACGGATTTTGTGCCTTGACAATGTAAGAACACTTTTGTCATCGGGGACGCCAGCTTGATAAATGTTTAATTGAGTCATTTGCCTGAGCATTTTCACATTGGTTCACATCATTTTTATACCTCGCCCTGACAACATTACTGACAAAACGTTTACATGAAATTAGTATGCAATTTATATTCCGAGTCTAATGCCGAAATAAATCCTCGGCCGATATTGCACGAGGGAGAGGGGTTGCTGTAAATAACGTGTAAAATTAATGAAAGAGTTTATTTATGCGTCCCGTCAGCATAAACGGTGTATTAAAAAAAAGTTCAAACAATCCACCGAGCACGTTCTCGCAGAAGATGGCGAATGTACTGTATTATGTATTAATTGCATTTGTATTTTATTCCATTGAATAAACATACACGTACGACTGGCTTCGGCATAGATCTGTTAAAATCGAGGTCTCCCTTAGGTAAACATAACTCGTACAGCAGTGTTTGTCTTTCATTATAAGATGAAAATCTCTAAAATAACTTTGCTGTAATTAATATTCGTTGAGTAAACTTTGATCGATACACCTATTCTTATAGAACATATAAAAGCTTAACAAATGGAATATGTTTAGCTTTTAGGATAAAAAACAACTCATTTTTAAAATCTGTCCTGAGATAAAGAATTCAAATATCTTTAATGGCTTATTTATCAATAATTTAAGTATGTAATTGTTAGCCCTTCCCCCCTGCAGAAAACAATTCATATAATAAATTCATAAAACTTGAATTCATACACATATGCCTTGAAACTCTATCACTTGGACCAAATAAGATTGTATTATAGCGTTTATCAATTTTTAACGAAAGAAAAAAAAAATGGTTCTTCACGCACATTAGTATCGAGTGAAATCCAAAAATGCATTTCAATTGATAATGTAAAAGTATTTATTTTCATAAATATACATTGATGATATTCAACTTTATAAAACAGAAACAGTCAAATATAAATATTTATTTTCTCGTTTTGTTGGTCCAGTTAAAAACGTACATTTTGTAAGGACAGACTTATTTTTATTTTTAAAACAAAAGACAATTTTTGTTGTGTTGTTGAATTAAAAAAGATAGGTTTTTTTGGTCATCCAATACAAACAAAACAACAGGAGCAACATAGGACTGTATATTTAAAGCGACTTGGTAGTCGAGGGCAATGGAGACGTAAGCCGGGAACTCACCCGATGGAATGCTATGCGACGCTACCCTACGCAAATCCAAAGCCCAATTTTCCATAAGATTGTATTACCCCCGTGCACATCTGCCCGATGCCATGCAACGCTACCCTACTCTGCGCACTGCGATCCCCACTGTCCAGATTTTCGTCGGGTCGCATCGAATATAGTCGAAGACAAAAGAATCGGACACTCACATTTTTTTTTTTATTGGCCTTATGATCTTGCATATTACCCATAGTACGAATTCTTGTGTGTTCAAATTGGGGGTTATCGGGAAAAAAGGGCCAGAGGCGACGGTGGGAATCGAACCCACGACCGCGGCGTGAGAGTCTCTCACGCTAACCACTCGGCTACCGCGGAGAAAATTGTTCAAAACATACCATTTTTTGATATAATGAATTCAACTAACAATTTATTACACGGTTTTGCTCATAAAATTTAACTAACAATTTATTTCATGGTTTCGCTCATAAAATTACACAATTTTCGTCGAGTAGCGTCAGAACAGGACAATCATATTTTTTTTTAGTTTATTTCAAACTAAGTATAAATAATTTTGCCATTATATTAATTACAATATTCCTATTTTAACGTAAACCAAATTAAACGAGATAAAAAATTCGTAAGTTTTTATAAAAATTATTTAATTATGAGGTTCTTTTTACGAGGGTATTTCAACTACGAGGTTATAAGAATCTCGGGGTGCCTATTTAAAATAAAAAGCCCATTTGTAAGTATGTCCGGTTCGAATGCAGGGCCGCAGGATTCGAACCCGGGACCTTTTCCTTACAGTGATGAACGCCGTGTCAACGCCTAAACCGTTGCGGCCACCGACGCCCCCCATAATTATGAGGCTTAGGAAGAAAATTTATCAAAATATTGTAATAGCTTTATTTAAAACAATTAAGTTTGATAAACAATTTATTACATGGCTGTGCTTATAAAATTTAACTAACAATTTATTACATGGTTTTGCTCAAAAGAATGCATTAAGAACAAAAGAGGCGTTGCGATTGCGATACTGATTTGTGATGTACGCTGTGTGACTGTACGTGGCGTGCGCTTGACGTCGCATAGATGTGCACACCTACCAAAACGTAACATGGCGTCGGGTAGCATCGGGTAGCGTCGCATAGCATTGCATCGGGTGTGTTCCCCTCTTTAGGATGTAGAAGGACTTCAAGACGAAGGCTCAGTAAAATAACTGTAACAATAGAAACTACCCGTGTAAAAATATCAAATAAATGAAAGGCCGAAAGTAATTAATTTGCAGCATTAATTGTCATTGTTAGGCACATTATTTGTCACGATACAGGCAGAAAGTCGCAAATAAGGAAAATCTAGAATAAACTATTTGTTCAATAAAACGACTGGAACAAAATAAAACAACTCTCTGCTTAAAACAAAGCAACTAGGAAAGATCTTCATCTCGGTTAACAAAAGAGATGGAAGCACTGTATCTTTTACAAGACTTGGTAATCGGCGATATTGAAGAGTTAGGATGAAGGACTTTAGAACGATGGATCAGTAAAGTAACTGGAACAACATAAATTTTCAGCTTAAAAACAAAATATTAATGAAGGGCTGGAAGGAATGAATTTCCACACAAGGAGGAACAACTGGCATCATTCAGGTAAAAACAGAAGGAAAGGATTCTTTAAAACAACTTGATACTCGTGGATAATGTAAATTCATAATGAAATCAACAACAAAACAACTGGAGTAACCGAAAGACCAAAATTTCAACTCACGAATTCAATAAAACTCTGAAATCATATAAATGAGAGAATGGGAGGTCCAGTATGAAGGACATTGACTTGATAAAGTAATTAGCACTACAGAAACAATCAGCTCAACGCACAACATTAACGAACGACTGGAAGAATGAAATATATGCTCAATATAGATGGAGACACAGAAAATATACAAGAATACCAAATTGATGATAGAACAGATAGAACAGGAAGAACAGAAAGAAAAATGGATGAACTGAATGTTCAAGATAAGTTGAAAATCGAGAGTACTAAATTAAATATGTAGTCAAAAAAATATATAAGGAGAAACGGTAAATATAAACTCAATAATGTCAAATTGATGATGATGACCGGAAGATGAATCACATGGCCATTATCTTGGCTGAAAAATATAATAAAAATTCTCAAATCTCACCGCAAACACACTGTTTAACAAACTTAACGCACTTAAATTAAAACTACCACTAAGCTAACCACTTCTTACAATGTTTTTAAACTGTTAATAGATTGTAGATTTATAAGGGCGTGGCATGTCTCAAGGCAGCTTCAAACGTTAAAACCACTATCAGCTCGAAGATGTTTTAGCAGCAAGGTAAATAAAGAGTTTTCAAGTCCCAGAACAAATAAGAATCAAGTGAGATGGACGTACACGCAACGATTATCACAGCGCTGACAGGCCCTGCGTCAGGAACCCACATGCTATACGAGAAATGTTCAGAGAAGATGAAAATGTAATCTGAACCTCTTCTAATGTGCTCAAAAATGAATAGGGATATTTGTAAATTAATCTTATTTTATTTTTATTTTATTTTATTTTTTTTACGAGGTCATATAAAACCTCAGGGTGCTTTTTCGAAAAAAAGCTCATTTGTAAGTATTTCGGGTTCGAATGCAGGGCCGCTGGTTTCGAACCCAGGACCTTTACCTTACAGTGATGAGCGCCGTGTCAACGCCCAAACCATTGCGGCCACCGACTCCCCAATTATTCTTATTGTATTAATTTTAATTAAATTAACCGATATATTCTTGTTAGTTGGATAAAGCAAAATAGAAAATACAAACCAAAAACACACTAATGTTAATCCTCAATTTTAATAACGGTTTTATTTAGACTAGTAAACATAAAGATTATTTATTTTGTAAATAAACACCTTTTCTCGTCTTTTCTCCATTTTAATACAGTTGTGTTCTCTTTAACCATGGAAAAGCAACATCTTGAACCAGAAGTTCGCAATATTATTGTGAAAATGAGTCATCGAGGCCATCAGTAAGTGGGATATTGCAGAGGCAGTTGGCGTTTCTCAGAGCGAGGTCTCTCGGGGTTTAGCCAGATTCCGAGAGACTAGAAATCCCAATAGTGGATCTCAGCGCATTACGACGCGAAGGAAGGACAGAAATATTGTCATTGCCGCAAGACGGAACCCTTTCCATAATGCCCAGCAGATCCTCAATGAAGTACGGGATGTGTGACAAGCCCTTTATCAACACAAACGATTTTTAATCGAGACGACCTACAGCAACAACCCACCACCAGCAACTCAGGAGAAAATGGTGCAGCGAGCACAACACCTAAAACATAATTTGAATCCTGTTATGTTTATGTGTGCTTACTGATAGCAGACGCCGAAGAGTCTGCCAAGAACAGGTGATCCGTACAATGCCCAGTTAGTGATCATTTCAGTGCAGTTTGGAAGAGGCGGTGTCATGGTCTGGGCTGGGATTTATACTAGAGGAAGACTGGAATCCATATTGTTCGAAGGCAACCTCACCGCAGTCCGTTATGTCCAAGAAATTATGTAGGAATACATCCCTCAAACCAGGGATCTCATTGGCAGGGATTTTCGATTTCTGGATGACAATTCCAGACCTCATAGAGACATAGTTATTCATCAAGGTTTAGAAAACCTGTGAATTTTCCATCTCCCCTGTCGACCATTGCCTCCAGACCTCAATCTCATTGAGCACATGTGGGATGCGTTGCAGAGAAGGCTTTTCGATCACCATCCGCAGCCAGTTGGCCTGCAACAACTGAGTGCAGCGTTGCAACGTCTATGGAGTAAAACAACATATAAAAATGGTACAAATAAGGAGCAACTCAGTATGTAAAAATAAAATAATTGCAGGATATATTTTGTAGATGGTACAAATGGTAGAAAGAATAAGGAGAATCTAGTAAAATGTCTTCTGTTCAACTTTTTTTTATTAGGAAACAATATCTAATACATTTCTTTTAACCTTTATCGTCTGGACCACGATTTTATTATTGATCTATACAATTTAAATAAGAAATACAATCAACACGTACATCTTAGTAAACGTAAAGGGTATAAATGCGAGTCAGGTTGACTAGCTATCAGTCACAAGTGGAGTTCTTAACAGTTTACTACTATCAGAACAGTATGATTAAATTATGCAAATACTATAACAAGTGAAAAAATGAATTTGTACAATGATAGAAATTTTAGACTCAATCATTGTATAAATTCATTTTTTCACATCGTACATGTATGTGTATAATTTAAACAATGATTATAAACCCCAGGCCCTGAAGATGATCTCAACAAAGTTCGAAACGATGGCACGTTGAATGTTTGTCTAATCCTACTCACACGAGAGTGCATCTCACGTTCTCCAAATAATCATTAATTAACGGTCACTAAACACCACACAGCACGATTAATTGATGGTTGGAACACATTCTGTCGTAAGATTGATACAAATTGAATGTAAGCCAAAAAGCTAGAAAAACCATTTCACCAGTTCCACAGCCACATTTATTAAACTTGGGGTACAAAGAATTTAAACATGAACTGATGACCCATGAGATGAATGAAATATAACAGTTTTATGCAGTAATCGTTCCATCCAAGTAAGTCAATTTAAAAAAAATCTATACATTTAGTTTTGATGATTTTTTAATAATCCCTAAGTCATAATGCAAATTCCCCACGTTAAACGATACTGGCTCAGTGTACAGTTTATATTGTCTTTTTTTTTTAAATTAATCATTCATAGAAAGAACCATTTAACCTGTTTGATATGAAATTTTTCAAAAACGGCCCAGCTTTTCATTTCAGATATGTTCATCGCGTTAATCACATGTTTGATATTGAACGTTTGTAAATTTGGAAGTCCGTACAATACACACAACTAAAAACTGGTGTTATATTGAAGTTAAAACTGGCCAGGTAATTAACAATTTAAAGTTTTAAAAAAATTTGGTTTTTTAATCATTTCATGTTTAAAATGGCTTTTTACGGACCTCTTTAATTGCAATTTAGTATAACAATTTAATAGCATTCCATTAAAATTTTATATAGACATGTTATAAACTAATATTGGGTTGTCCGGAAAATAATGCAGGATTTTGGTATTAAACAAAAAAAAAGAAACTAGTTACTTTAAAGCAATGTTCTTTAATCAANTCCTGTAAACGTAAACAGAATATTTTATATAGATTTTTTTTAATGAAAACTTAAAATCCTGCATTATTTTCCGGACAACCCAATAGATTGATTGAAAGATTAACATAGTATTTTACCAATAAAGTGAAAAAACAAAATTTCAAGGTTTGTAACAAACCTGTATTTTAGAACCTAGAATTTCACCTCGAACTTTTACTACAGACTTTGCAAAATCTCAATTTCAAACGGGATTTTATTACGGACCAATATATTTACATAAAAACAATTATTATGTATTATTTTCAACTAATTAATCTTTATGTAAGGTATTGATTGAGATAAAAAAGTCAATGTCACGAGCGGAATTCGAACCCACGACATTCGGCTAAATACGCCGCTGCTCTACCACTTGAGCTATCGTGACTTCGATCCAGTCGGACACCTACTCCCCATCTCAATGTACCTTTGGAATCTTCCTTCCTTTTTGCCATTTTTCAAATGACTTGTAATCTATTTGATTCTCGGCGACAAATTAAATAGCCACGGAGAGCTTTAGTGAAGATACACTTAATTTTAATTATTAAATCCATTAGAGTTCGTGGTCCGATTGTCCAAATAACTTCTTTTCAATTAATTAATCTTTAGTGGTAGAGCAGCGGCGTATTTAGCCGAAGGTCGTGGGTTCGAATTCCGCTCGTGGCATTGACTTTTTTATCTCAACCAGTACTTTACATAGAGATTAATTAATTGAAAAGAAGTTATTTGGTCAATCGGACTGCAAACTAAGGGATTATGTATTTTGTTATAAAACAATACGCTGAAAATGTCAAATACTTTGTAACAAAACTGATCAGTAATTTAATCATAACTTGGAACTGTTAGGGACCTCGCATAGTCACAGCTTAGGATAACAATTTCATCACTAACCATTAAAATTGAATAAATACGTTATAAATTAATAGGTTTGAAAGATATTAACATTGCATTTTCCCAATCAAATGGGAAAACAAATTTCAAACAATTTCTAACAAAACTTTATGTATCACCTGGGACATTTCCTAGTTGCTCGATGTCGCACATAATAGAGGTTTGCCATGCCTTGGCTCCGTAGAGAGAGCGTATAGGCATGCCGTTGAATTTAAGTTCACTAATTTCGTGGTCCGCTTGACCAATTAATATATTACAATTAATTAAGGTTTTTAGTTGAGATAAAAAAGTCAATGGCACGAGCGGGATTCGAACCCACGATCTTCGGCTAGATACGCCGCTTCTCTACCACTTGAGCTATCGTGACCTCGATCCACTCGGACACTAACTTCCCATCTCAACCCCACCTTTTGAATTTTTCCACCTTTTTGCCATTTTTCAAATGTCGTGTCGATAGCTCAAGTGGTAGAGCAGCGGCGTATCTAGCCGAAGATCGTGGGTTCGAATCCCGCTCGTGCCATTGACATTTTTATCTCACCTAAAAACCTTAATTAATTGTAGTTGAATTTAAGAATGGTACTCGGACACGGTAACGAGCGACGGGGTCCCCTGATCTCCTTTTTAGAGGACATGGTTTATTTGATTGTATACACATCTGTTTTATATGAGTGCGTGTATTTAAAGGTGTGAGTGGTGAGGTTTTTATGTTGAAATATGGCGTCACCATCGCCCCTCCAGTAGTGTGTTTAGGGTGTATGTGGAATATTTATAAAAGTACATTATCAACTCTAATTTAGATTAGATTATTACTACTGGGTTCAGGTCGATGGAAGAATATCGAGTACTCCACCGATTAATCAGAATGAGTGCAATGTAAATAGTGTATTTGTGCGGCTTTATTATACATGTTAATTTAAGGCTAGATTATATTTTGCACCTTGGGGTCGAAATGACCTAGCTGTCGAACGTCCCTGTTGGTTGCGAAGCGATGAAGTCCTAAGCATCTGGCTTAAGGGGGAATACTAGCGACTCAGGCGCATAAAGGGGTAGGTGAACTCCCTGAGGTATAGACATAGCCCTATGGGGGAGTGATAACCCTTCGGTGTGAAAGCACAATACGTTGGATTTTTCCAATATGTTAAAACCCTCTGCATTCTAAATATAACCTGGCATTAAAATTGTTCCGTTCTTATAACATTTATACACAAACTATGCAATTGTTAATAAAAAACAAATATCGTATGATTAAAAACAAGATGCTTAAATAAAATATAAAAATAATTTAGAACAAGCCTCTCGGTTTTTTAAATTTCTTTTTATACCCGGAGTATGATTCTAGCTTCTAGCAACCCTGGGGAAGGATCTGAGGAACAGGACTTATGCGTTGACCATATATAATAAAAACATATCTAGGCTGATTTTATGGTTTTTATGAGTTCTACATGTACACAGACAACCCTGGATGTTAAAATAGATCAGAAACAAAGGAAGAAGATAAACAATCCAAAAAAAGAAATGTAAACCACTCAGTACTTTACTTACATTACATTATTAGGGGAGTACCATCGTAAATTCGTATATAAATTGGTCACCTTTTATGCAATATTTAAACTATTAAAAATATGATATATTATGTAAAAAATTACACGCTAATTAGAAAATAACATCGGATTTTAACAATAAGGTTTTCAATCATTTGTACTTTGTAATAAAATTTCAGTGCTCTTTATGTTGAACCGAGCCTTTAGGTTCTTCTGTCGTGATTCCACAAAATTTGTAACACAATATTAAGAAAATAAAAATGAAGAAAAGAATGGTAAACCTGTCTGCATTTTAATTACAAATAAACAAGTTTAGAGTACTTAGTACCATCGTAATTTCTCATGAAAATTCGTCGCACCGTTTATAAACTTTTATAAATATGTATATGTATAATTATGTAAAATAAAGACGGATTAGAAAATGCCATCGGATTTTGCCTCAATTTGAATTTTGTACAAAAAATTCACTGCACTTTTTGTAAAACTCGAGCCTTTTAGGACTTCATAATGGCACGATTTCAGATAATTCGTCACACATGATTAAAAATATATATAAACTAAATACGTTAAGTAGAAAATAACTTTCCTTTACGGACACTGGCTATTTTGTTATCAATTAATTCTTAATGCTAAAGTCATTAGCCGAGTAAGCACCCGCTAAATGTTTTTTGTTCTTTTACTTATTCTCTAGCAGATGATGTGCTTTTATTCTAGTTATTTTATGCTCTGGTGTGCTTTTAATGGCCCAGCATGATTTTATTTTAATCTTTTTAGATCTAAACGAAAACAGAGCCGTATCATCTCAGGGCCAGTTTAGTTCAGCACAGTTTCACAGTTGATGAAACTTGGCCTGAGAACCGTCTCGCAACTCTGGGGCCGCATTCCAAATTTAAGAAACCGCATTATATCTGTGTTCAAAAGGCTATGATTTTGTTCTATGATCCGCTTAAAGTATGATCAGAAAATGATCGAAACCACAGCTTTTCACTTATTAAAATAAACATTCAGAGAGAAGCCAGTTTTTTTTACATAGTTTTAAAGAAGTATGAAAAATACACTGAAAATAATTAATTATACAATTAGTAACAACAAATAGTTTTATACTACATAAACTGCTGAAAAATGAATAGGGACAATGCCAATTTTGTAGTATTTACTTTCCCTAACATTTTTGTTTGATGCTTTTATAAATTGCATTAAAATTTATTAGAAATTGGTGTTTTTTACTGAAAGATCATTTAATTAAGAGATTTTGAAAAATAACAAAATAAAGGGGGCGTCGGTGGCCACAAGGTTTAGTCTTTGACACGGCGCTCATCACAGTAAGGTAAAGGTCCCGGGTTCGAATCCAGCAGCCCTGCATTCGAACCCAACATACTTACAAATGGGCTTTTTTAAAACACCGGCACCCTGAGGGTTTATATGACCCCTGCTGTTGCGAACCCTTGTAAAAAAAAATAAAAATAAATAAATAAAAAACGGATACAATAATTTTTTTAAATAATTAATACCGTGTAAAAGTCCTCTGTTATCTAAATCTTTGTGCATTATTGTTGATGAGCTTATCAGTAATTTCATAAGGAATTTCACTCCATAGATGTTGAAACGCTGCACTGTGTTGTTGCAGGTCTACTGGCTGCGGATGGTGATTGAAAAGCCAGCTCTGCCACGCATCCTACATGTGCTCAATGAGATTGAGGTCTGAAGACAATGGGGGAAAGGGCAGATGGGAAATTGCCCAGGTTTTCTAGACATTGGTAAATAACTCTGCCTCTATGAGGTCTGGCATTGTCATTCAGAAATCGAAAATCCCTGCCAATGAGATCTCTGGTTTGAGGGATGTATTCATCGATAATTTCTTGGGCATAACGAACTGCGGTGAGGTTGCCTTCAACAACATGGATTCCAGTTGGTCCTCCAGTATAAATCCCAGCCCAGACCATTACACCGTCTCCTTCAAACTGCACGGAAGGGAGCACGAACTAGGGATTGGTACCCATCCTCTGTTCTCGGTAGACTACGGTACTGTACACTATACAGTCAGAAACGCGACGTAACAGCATTCCAATTGGTGTTCTCTACTAAACGCTCACTGCACCATATTCTCTAGAGTAGCGGGCTGTTGCTGCAGGTCTCAAAAGGCCATACGATGAGAGGCCAACTACCTACAAACGATTACGAATCGTTTGGGTTGATAAAGGCCTTGCCAAAACATTTGGTACTTCATTTAGGATCTGGCGGGCCCTATGGAAAGGGTTCCACCTTGGCAATATTCCTATCTTCCCTTCTATCTTCCATATGCGCTGAAATCCAGGCTCCCTACTGGCACTTCCAGTCCTTCAGAATCGGGAGACCCCGCTCTGAGAAACGCCAACTGCTTCTGCGATATCCACTTGCCGGTGACCTCGATGACTCGTTCTCACAATAATATTGCGAACTTCTGGTTCAAGATGATGCCTTTCCATGGTTGAATAGAACACAACTGGACTAGAACGGAGAAAATGCGAGAAAAGGTGTTTGTTTACAAAATGAGTAATCTTCGTGTTTACTTTTCTTAAGTAACTCTGTTATTAAAACTGAGGACTAACATTTGTTTGTCTTTGGTTTGTGTTTTCTATTTTGTTTTATCCAACTAACAAGAATATATCGGTTATTTAATTAAAATTAATAGAATAAGAATAATTGAAAAATATTCCTATTTAATGTTGAGCAGTATATTAATGTGACTTTTCTTAATAATATTTTTCACATAAAATTTCTGTGCCATCATCTCCTATCGCACAAGAAATCCTAGAGGGCACGAAGAACAATTAGAAAAACCAGGAAGGGAACGGATAATAAAAACAAGGATTATATTAACCTTTTATAATTATAATTGCATCGAGAAATTTTACAGTTTGCTTTTTTAAAAACAGAATACACATGCGTACAGTTCAAAACACCAGCACTTTTTCTATTTTAGGCCGTTATTTTTCCCTTTTGGGACGACCCAGGGATCACTTAACTTTCAAATAGCCTCGGCCGTTGGCCCGATTCAACAAGTAACGAGATGCAGGAGCCGAACCTGTTCAGGGGTGCATGATCCGAAGATCGCTCAAAGTCTACAGGCCCTTATCAGTTCTCCGTCCAGTAGATTTGCATATAACACTGGACAAGAGAATGATAAGGGTCCGGAGCAGAGCCACGCATGATCCTCATCGGCGGACAATACCTGGAACAGACGAGATACAACGTTAATTAAATTTAATTATTATTTTAATATTTTTAAGGATTCGGTTAGAAAGCCCGGTTTTTTAGAACATACGAAGAGCACGATGTCTCTGGTATCTTCCAATACTATATCGGTTTTTATGACATTACAGTTTTTATTATGTCATTTCCTTCCAGCCAAAATTCTTCATACCATCCCATGAAAGTATAACATAAAACTTACGAACCGGCATGAAAAATGCCATCAATCTACGAGATGAAAATTCGTTTTTACACTTTTGCATTCGACAATTTTCAACAAACAAGCGGAAACTAAATTGAAACATTAAAAACTCCAGCGGATAATGTTTGAACTGTGATATATTTATACAAAGTCATTGAAAAATTTACAAAAGAAACGAGATAAAACTATTTATCTTCTTATCTCTTGATCTCAACTCCATTCACTAGTTCCTTAATCTTACTTTAATAATTTAAATATAACTTCCTTTCAAAATAAGCAGCCATTTTGAATTTAAATAGGGCTAGTTTATTGTTTTGTGAAGACAAAAGAAATCTCGGACTTACCACTTTAAAAAAAAAATTAATGTGCACAAAAGTTAAATTCATAAATAAGCTGTTTATTTTTGTGAACTTGGGCCATTTTCAGAACAATTTTCGACCTGGGGTAAAAATTTAAATGGTTATCAAGAGCCAAGGACCTAGTTTGACCTCGGCGTGTAACGAGTTATTAGAGCCTGGCACCAGATCAACGAAGACGTCAACCTGGGTGGAAAAACTAAAAACCCTGAATTTCCAATTTCAAAATATGCAAATGAACAAAATTAAAGAAACTTTCAAGATTATAGCACCTTTTCAATATGCCTTGTTGAATGGTTAATTTAAAAAAAAAATTAAAGAAAAAATCCTATAATGTAAAGCTACACAGAAAAAAAGGAAAAAAGGTTTACAAAAAGGATGTTTTATGTCGCGTCAAATAGTTAATATTGGCACATCTGGTTTTGAGATATAAGAAGGCGAACCGGACTTGATGTCAAGTCCCCATGACCTCCGTATCCGGCCTAAGTCACCTATTGCCGACCACCAACAGTTTTTTCGATTTTTTTTTAACACGTACATATTTCAATTATAAATTTGTTTTAAAGATCAAATGAATCTGTCATATCTGGAACAATTCGGCTTTCGGCCGGAAACACCATAGTTTATCTGAGAGATAACTACACCCGATAAGATGGACGGGGAGAAAAAAAAGCCACTCCTCACTGGGCCGAATTGAAATTTTGAAAACTTTCCTGTTACAAAAATTGCAAGTTGCTTAAGAAAGCGTGAAAAAGCACAGTATCGCGCTCAGAGTTGTATAAACGTAATCGTCTTCATGAAATATGGATGACACCATTTTGGAAAGATTGAAAGGCCCTGTGATATTGGATCTTGTGATATTATCATTCCAGATTTTTTATTTTTATAGGTCAAAAGCGTAAAGATTAAGCTTTTCAAAGGTTGCATTAAACATTATAAATTATTTAGTAATACGTACATGTGTGAACATTTTTCCGGCGAAGTGATGGAAGATGGAAACGGGCAGGTTATTTGGCCGTTTCGATGAATCGTTCCACAAAACGGTTGTGACAACGGGAGGGTGGATTTAAACAGGTTGTAGTGGAAGGGCCTAGGAGGCTATTTATAGTGATTAGGTAAGTACAGGAACAGGCTAATTGTGAAGTGGTGTTCTCACGAGGGTGTGGGAACTTGGGCAGATCCATATATTACCAGTTTACTGCAAATTCGTGTCGCCGTTTCTTGGACCGTGGAGTTCCACAAGGAACATTGTTTGCATTCCGGGTAACAGACCCCGAGAGAGGGAAGGGAAACTCGAACAAAAGTGGGGAGGGGCAATTCTCACGCCCTTTGTACCCCCTTTAACCCTCGCCCTTGCTCCGCTCTTCCCAAGGTACACGTGCGACACCCGAAATTCCACGAAAAACTGACTATAACGGTTTAAAAAAAAATCAACTACGGTTGTCTTTATGAAAAAATGTTACAGCATTATACATAGTAAGAAAAGTGTATTGAATAGGGACAAGAATAGACTTTCTTGGCTTTAGAAGCGTTATGTATATATGAGTTGAAGATTAGCGAGAACAGAGGGAAGGCATGCTAGGAAGTCGGCCCTAAAGATTATCCTTTGTGGAGAACCAGACCCTTTTCAACCTCCAAACAAGGGCGACCCCGGGCCCTTTACGAAATTTCCACACCCGGCTACACTTCGTCGCAGCGACCAACTGGGAAAGATTTTAAAGTTCCCGACGTCAAAAATGCTAATCGAAAAGTCCACAGGGAAGATCCCGACACCGGTGGATGAAAAAATTATTTAAAAAATCATAATAAAATTAAAACAGTACTTACTGAAAAAAAGAGAAAGGTCCGTCAGACACGAGTTAGTAAGCACAAATTAGTATTAAATTCACAAAAAATGTTTTGACAGAATTTCCGAAACCGAGTCACGTTCGGATACGGGCACAGACTGAACTCCGAAGTTCTGAGTAGGACGAGTCGGATCCAACGGCTTTCCCCCTCCAATCAGAACCATTCTAGTCATCCCCGGCCAAGTCACCGTTCCCCCCGATGGCCCGATTCGAACCAACTTGTGGCCCGGAAATCCGAGGAAAGTGCTCTAATTGATATAACCCTTTGTTATACCGACCGCTGATCGATCGTGATGGTTGTGATCGTAAAATGAAATATTGAAATTTCGTCGGATCAGAGGGCACGGAACATTGTTAATCTAAAAATCCATCACTAAGGTCGTGTATGAGGTCCCGACAGATAAACTGCACTGACCTCCTCCACCCCGTGGTGTAGAGAAGTGGAAACGCAAATAGCACAAATCTTTAACCGAAAGTCAAATTAATACACGTTGAGAAAGAAGAGTTCATGATGTCGAACACGAGATTTTCAATTCTTGCAAAAACATTTCCTTCCGCTTGACGGTTGTAGTTCTAATTTCAAAAAATAATTATTTCACTTTTTCTTCATTACTTCTACCCCTGTTTCACTAATTTTTAAGAAGTAGGTATATGTATTATACATAACACACACACAAATAAACTGATCTATTTTTTTTTTTTTTTTTTTTTTTTTTGTAGGGAAGGGAGGTTGAAAATTCGGCAAGGGTCAGCTGATGGTCTTTCGTATGATTCTCCCTTTCATTCTCTCACACTCAATCACTCTTTCTCACTCACTCCTCTCATTCACTCCCGCCCTTTCTCACTTAGTCACTCTCTCTCTCTCTCTTTTTTTTCTTTCTCATACAAATCTCCCTCACTCAATTTGCGAGATTTTTAAATAAAACGATATTCATTCACTCTTTTTCCCCCTCAATCAATCTCTCTCTCTCCGTGAAATAATGTTTCATTCATTTACTTTAAAATGCAGTCTGCTTGAATATTTTTCCAATTCCGAAATTTGGATTAGGCAGAAAGCACTGTATAATTTTAAGGGAATGTTATAAACTCTCATAAATTGCCAGTTTTTCAATATGTATATAAATTAATTTATCGAACGTCCATTGAGTATGTATTAAGGTTTTTTTCAAAAAATATAACAAAAAGTTATTAGTATTTATGTAAAGGTTCTATCTTTTTAGTTACACTTATTTTTTCAAAAGCAAAAAAGTTTATTTAATATTAAAATCAATTATAAATCAGAAGTTATAATTAGTTAATTATTGATTGTATCATGAAAAGGAAAAAATTGTCGTGTTACCAAGGAAGATGACTACATCAGGCTGACGGGCCATGCCTTAAATGTGTTTAATGTTATCTGTATTTTTATTACTTGTTTCTTTTGTAATAAATAATAATAAATAACTTTATCTATCTATTTATCTATCTTCAAATAAATGTGGATTTCGTTTATCAAAACGCCCAGAATTGATTCGAAGCTTTCCATAAAGTATACCTCCAGTAGACTAGTGTTTTTATGTTTAAAGACTGTGGTTTTCCTTTGTTTAACCATTTCATTTAAAACCATTTGTGTTTCAATTATAAAAATGTTGAAAAGCTTCATGGGGTATTCAATAAAACAGGCATTTTGCTAAACGAAAACTTTAAAAATATTAAGATTGACAATTCAACATTTATTGTATTACACCTATCTTTTCTAATCAATCGGGGCTTGTAGTCTTAGAAGAATTTCACCCTGCCGAGGTTATCGATCTGACAGATTCGACTGTTCCAGTATAAATGTTTACACCTCTGCTTTTCTTTTCGACATTTCCCTTTTCTCTCTAGTGCGCCTTTTTCTGAACGCATCTCCAAATAGAAACGGAACGGTTCGGTCGTCGAACTGAACTGAAGTCAAGCATGTTTTCAATAGATTCAATATGACATAAGTTTTTTTTTTCTAAATGCAAATTTGAACCAAAAATTTAAACAAAATTGTTAAAATCAAATTTACCCTGTCAGGATGACTTTAAGAAAACTAATAAACATTGTTTTATTTTAACAACAGACCGATACGTGCTTCTCTTTCTTCACAATTTTTTTTCAATTTTGCTCATTAATATATAAAAGGGAAAAATAATTTTTTTTTTCAATTTCAATCAAGTCAAATTTTATTTAAATGATAAGAAAATTATTGTCAATCAACCTTTAAACCAAAATCCCGTTTAATTGTTCTTTTTTAATTCCGGTACGACATTGTTTATTGAAACAAGTCATATTTACAACGGACTGAATAAACATCTAATTTAATAAACTATCGATTTCCGCGTCATAAATGGACCCAACTGCGGTTCATTGTTCCACTTTTCAAGCGTACGACGGCTCAGATTATCAATTGCAAACGTTTTGGGGGAAGAAAAAAATTGTTATTTGACGTCGCTGTTCATTCCTTTCTCGGCCAATCGAAGGATGACGGCGTAAGACCGTCTACGATTTGACATTTAAACAAACAGACCTGACAACTGACAGACCTGTGACGTCGGGGACTAAAGGAATTGACAGATCGGTTAGTGCGCTATTTCTCACACGACTTAAAAAGGCTAACTTTACGGCAAAAAAGCCCGAACAAGACAACGCCGGAGTAACATCTTGAAGTTGACACACAATTGGCAACATACAATAATATATATAAATAACATCTCCAGCACAAAAAAATATAAAATCTTCAACTCGATGTAGTATAACATATACCACAAGACAACAATGACAATAACTTCACTATTTTTCGTGGTCCGCTTGACCAATTAATTGAATGACAATAACATTTCCAACACGACTTTGTTGGCAATAATATTTACAGCTATGTCAAAACCTTCAGCATATCCCAGCAGATGACAATAACATCTTCAGAATCAAAGTTTCAAGTTTTCAAACCGGGGAATAATATTTCCAATAATAAAGCTGACACTACCATTTTCAGCACAATAATCTATGCCAGGATAACCTCGACGATCAAATTGACGTGTTCATCACATAAATAACGTACTCGAACAATAACATTTTCAAGCGATGACAATAACTCTAGGGTAACAACTATGACAATAACATCTTCAGCGCCAAGACAATAACTCGAGCATAACAACTATGACAATAATATCTTCAGCCTAATGACAATAACTACAAGATGACAACTTTGACTATAACATCTTCAGCACAATGACAATAACTCCAAGATGACAACTATGACAATAAAAATCTTCAGCCTAATGACAATAACTCCCGGGTAACAACTATATCAGAAACACATTCAGCACAGCGACAAGAATTTCAATAGAATTACAATAGTTCAAGCGAAACAACTATGACAATAGCATCTTCAGCATAATGACAACAACTCCAGCTTAATAATTATAGCAATAACATTTTCATCAGAATGATAATAACTCCAGCGTAACAACTATGACAATAACATCTTCAGCACGATGACAATAACTTCACCATAACAACTCCGTCAAAAACATCTTCAGCACAATGATATTAAATCCAGTATAACAATTATGAAAATAACATCAACACAATGCCAATAATTCCACCATAACAACTATGACAATAGCACCTGTAGCACATTACATATTTAGTATGAAAACAACTTCTAAAATAAGTTCTTTTCAATTAATTAAGGTTTTGGTTGAGATAAAAAAGTCATTATCACAAGCGGGATTCGAACCCCCGAATGTCATAAAAGAATTTATTTGGTCAAGCGGACCACGAAATCTAATAAATGTTCTAAAATAAGATATAATTAAACAAAAAAGTCGAGTGACAGGAGGATAGAATTATATATTTTATTTTAATGAATATAAAAATTAGTATAATTTTATAATTATATAAATGAGGTAACATTATATTGTGCAACTCTTTTGACTTGAATATTTTTTGTCTAAAGAGTTTGTTGATTCTTTATAAACATTCTTAGCCTGAACTTAAAAATTGCATGGCACATAGAGAAATAATGTCATTTGCATCATATATCACTTTCTTTAGTAAAATATTAAATTTGTCATATTTGTAAAACATTAAAGTTAAACCAGCTAACTGTTATGAGTTACATGTTAATTCTGTTTTTATTCGGTTATGTTGGTGGTGGTTGTAAATGTTTAATATCAGCTGTTTTAGTCTTCCAGACACGTCTAGAATATAGATTCCCAACGCGGAAATCAATCGTGCATGCCATGGATAATTCGAGCCATCAGAGAAATGCTGTCTTCTCGTATTGTGTGTATTTTTAGGCGAGAGTTCATGCTGGTGTGCGAGTTTATGAGAATGGAATTGAAGTCTGGAGGACGGTGGTTGGGAGACATCTGCTCGTGGGCACAATACAGCACGCAGCTGCCCCATCCTCGCCGACGTCACATATCGTCTTTACATCACCTTTACTGCCCCTATATCAAATAGGGAGAACATAAAAGAGGCTCTCCCAAGGAAGTAAAGCCGGTTTATATTTGTACAGGGATATGAGCCGACGTGTATAAAATCGCTTGCTAACGGTAACACATCCATGGCTTTTGGATAATGAAATTTATAGATTTTTGTTTTGTTTAATGTGAAATTACGCAATCAATAATTTCTTTCGTTGAACCCTAATATCTTTAAGTTCACAGACTATCGACGATGATTCACCAGTGCGTGATCGGGATAAAACTGCTATGACATCAGCCAAATTTTTATTTCGGACCGTAACAGTTTGATGATTTCCAGTTGCTTTTTTATGGTTGTACACCTCTGAAGTCCACCAAACAAAAAATACACGAAAAATCAACAAATTCGCTTTGCGCAATATTGAAAAAGACTTGCGCTTTTATTTATTTATTTTTTTTCTCGAGAAATTGACGATAAAGTTATGATTTGCAGTTTCATAATAATAAATAAAAGACAGACGACATCGTCGACCATTGTCTACTGGCTGTTCATTTTAAATTACATATTTATAGACGTATTTATATTATAAATAAATGATTTTATCAACCATCTTATCTCCTCGAATAGAGTAATATTCCGACTTCTATTATTATTAAAATAATATAGACTTTTGTCAAACAAATAAATGTAAATTTGTCAAATATTTGGGGAGAAATCTTTCACGAAAACGACGCACAGCAGTTCAGAGAGCAAAAACACAAGAAAATATATAAAAGTCATCATGTGTAATATCGAAAAAAAGGTTTATAAGCTGGACGGATAGGGGATAGGAATACAAGAGGTGGCCACAAGGCCTTCTGTACCTCGACCTGAGTAGATCTATTGTGCACCTCTAATTTCATAGCTCACTGGCTAGCTTCAGGTTGTTAATTAACCTCCCATAACCTTGCCAGCGGGTTTTCCTATCTTAGTTTCAAGAATGTACAACTACTTTGACCTTTACAAAAACATGTGTTCTGCGGTTTGTTCTTCTTCCTGGTACTAACTGCACAGTATTTCTTCTGTCTGTACTCCTATCCGGTGCATGTGTCTTCTCAGAAAGCCCTGTCAGGAGTCCAACCAGAATCCTGGTTCTGTTGCGGTTATCTTCCAGTAATTTGTAAGTGTTGTGGATGGCTCTTCTATGAATCTCTTCGCGTGCCTCATGCCTGTGGTATTGTTCCACCAGGTCTTGGACTATTTAAGGATCCATTTTAAGATGTATCTTCTTTCGTGGCATGATGCTAAGCCACAGTGGGGTTCAGGCGACCTCTGCTTCTACCATTTGGCTAAGGAGTAGAGGACTTGCTCTATATTGCTATTCCATTGGATTTGTTCTTTTATGTGGCCAGATGTTAGGCTTAGAAAATGCATATTGGTTCCTATTTTGGTCAACATGCCCACTATCTCATTGCTCCCAGAATGCCCAGGATATCATGCCAGGGTCAGGTCATTGGTATCACTGACTTCTGCCAGGGCTTCCATTCATTACCTTTATCTACCATGAGGGTAAGGTCTTAAGTGCAGCCTGACTGTCAGAGAAAATGGAGTTCTAGGATGTGTTCCTAGCCTTTTTATTTCTCTGGCAGTGTTCAATTACTTTAATTTCAGACTGGAAAAAACCTGGAGCGTATTTACTTAAATTTAAGTCAGTTGGGATTCATCTCCCATGCCTACATCCGTTTTTGAGCCGTCAGTATACCAGTAGGAATTGGTCTTGAGAAATATTCCTTTGGCCCACTCTTCACTTTCAGGTATGCGAGTAGGGATATTTTGGAGTAGTAGCATCAATTAGAATGCCTATATCTCCTCCCTCAACATTGTTCGTTCATAATATGGTCTCTCCTTACAGATGGTTGACCATTTATGAGCCTGTGAGCCGCAACTCTGGCTTCTCCTTGGAAGCCAAGGTGGTACATGGGTATATTATAGCCCTACACCCAGGTGCTCTCATATCCCTGATATCCTGACGTTCAGTATAATTATCAAAATCACATTGTTCGGAATACTTTTCGTCAAAGATAAAAAAAAGTAATTTTGCCTGGCCTTCTGAATTAAATAATTATTCAACAATAATAATCAAATAGTATGGTAATACGATTTAAACCCATGTCTGTGTGTGTGTGTGTGTGTGTGTGTGCGCGCGCGCGCGTGTGCGTGTGTGTGTGTTTAGGAGAAATTCACCCACAAAACCCAAAAGTAATAACTTTCCAAACAAAAATATAATGGTAAATTGTAATTATTTTTATTATAACGATAAATTTATACAATTGGAATTGTGCTAAAGAAAGTAGAATACAGCTTTTTTAACCGTTTAGACATGATGTTATCATTGTTGTAGATCAACTAAAATAAAACTAGCCAAACGCTGACCAAGTTGGTTTAGACAATAATAAATAAAAAAACAAATATAAATAAGAGAATGTTTTGATCGCTTGGAAGCTGACTAAAGACAACGGGTAATCGAATTAATTACAAACATTGGCCGAATTTGCATTTAAAAGGGCGAAATTGTTTCGTTCCCGTTATGAAAAGTTGGCCAAGGAGAAGGAAAAATGTTAAGAGAAACAATGGAAGAGGGCTGAGACCTTTCATTAAGGGTTCAGCCCCCGTGTACAATACTGACGAGACAGCTGTGCCTAGAATTCACAAAAGAAAAAAAAATTCTCATAGAAAACAAATTTAAAAACCTTGGAAACAGGTTTTTACGACTAAATTTATTTTGTAGTTGCATCTGCATTTTCTTCCAAACGTTGTTCATTCTATTGGTGGTCAGACTAGTTAAACACATGGAAACAATAAAAACTAATAACTGACTACCTATTTTTTTCTAACATAGTTTGAAAAAAAAAGTTTTTTAAATGATTGGAACGTGTTTTGTAATGAATAAATTGGTTGGTGATATTTTACGAAATATTACTTCAACAGTAAATCGAACGAAGCCTGCTAAGCCAAAGGAGATTTACACGGTTATACTTTTGTATAAATCAAATTCTGCTTAGTTTTCAATTTCTTTTTTGCTTGTTTTGCACTTGAAGAGTTTTCCTTTCGAACTTACAAGTTTATACTGTATAATAGAGAAATTTTGCATAATGTTTCCGCCATTTCAAGGTCACCGTTTTATTTTTGCTTGAATGTAAACAAAACAGCTAAATATTTTAATGTTGGAAAACAAATTTACATACGTTCTCAGGGGTCGGGGCTTATGAAAACTTCTAGGAATTATAAAATAAACAATAGTACTATACTCTAGATATACAGTATTATTATTTTTTAATTCTCCAACAAAAACTACTTTGTTCATTTTACCGCCACACGTTAACAGGCATGCTATTTTAACAGAAGACAAATAACGTAGGGCGCTATTTCAGATAGCATGCGCGTTTCTTTAGCCTTGTCGTTCATGCTAACGTTGAGCAAAATCTCCCTTATATTGACAAGACAGCTGTACCAAAATTTTAAAAATGAAAAAAAAATGGTGTGCACAGAAAACACATTTAAACTCCATCCATATAAGTTTTTGAGTTTGAATTTTATTATTGGAAAATGTCGTTTATAATTTAGAACTTTGGAATTTGTGTTTTAATCAATAAATTGGATGATCTTTTACGAAATATCATTTAAAAAATAAAGAAAACTAAGCCTGCAAAGGAGATTTACATGGTATTTGTATACCAATACAAATCTATTTCTAGTCTTCTACTCACTTGTTTTGCTTATTTTGCACTTTAATAGTTTGTGGCTGGGTAAATTTTTTCCCCAATTCAAATAGTGGTTTTATTGAAGTAAAAGCAATTTAAAAAATAAGTGGTTCAAGGCTGTTTGACTGCTTAATGTAAACCATTTGGAATTTCACGGATATTTAAATTTAATTACTTTTGTAACAGTAATAAATGTAGTGGGAAGCAATTTCCCAGTGAAATCATTTGTACTTAATTAAGAGGAGTTAAAAAAGTCCCCAAAAATTTGCAAATGGTCGGCATTAAAACTGGGGGAGTAATTCTGACTCGTAACCAAGGATCCCTCCGGAATAGCTGATCTTTACCGAGAAGTTATCGATTTCTGGCGGTTCATGAACCCTCCCTACATTTTAGCAAGTCCGCCGTTAAAGCAGAAGTTGTGGAATTTCGTAAAACGTTTCATCAGTTCGGCGGGGCGGGGTGATATTATTGGGGAAAAAAAGTAAAAACTTCCCCTGTAAATCTTTGCATCGGAATGCCCGGAAAGCCTGTCAAAAGGAAGAGGAAAGTGAGAGAAAACTGAGAACTGTAATTAAAATTGTGATAACTCCTTTGGAAAATTACCTTAATAAAATCATTTTTTGATATTGGGGTTGTATTTCAGCAGGGCTTTATCAAGTTAATCTGAAAAATTTACTTGATAACGACAGTGAGCTGTGCTAGATTGGCGAATATGTAATTGACATTTTAAGGCTTAATAATAATATTAATCGTTAATTTATTGTGAACGATATGCCCTTTCCTCTCGTCCAGGAAGTATTTCCATCAAACCCAGTGCACAGACGGAAATGAAAAAAAAAATTCGGTTAATAGTCGACAATGGGTGGATGGCTAAAAGAATTAATTTATCGAGACAATCAATTCTGCCTGACCCCTTTCCCATGCGCACAGGTGTTAAGTTCATTAATTATCTTAAAGCCCACCCTACCAAAAAACGAAAACTGACTTTTTAATAACACCTCTGCTATTATATTAAACAAGACGGCAAGAAAAGGCACAAACATGGTGAATTTATCCCCTAGATATTAATATAGAATGGCATTAAAAATTAAATCAAGCGCATTTATACTAAAATAAATTCATATTCGCAGCAAAAATTCAGACTTTGTTCTAGGCTGTGCTTATTTTTAGTAAACATTTTTTTCCAGAAATTACAATAGGAGTTTTGAGTTTGTCAAGTTTCACATCTGGTATGAAAAGCCGATGTTCAAAGGGCGGGGGCTTAGCGTTGTTCGAACCGTGAAATGTCGATCGTTTTGTGCTAAGTCCACCTCCTGCAAAGTCCGCCGAGTCACGTACCGGATTTTCTTTTCAAATACAATGACGATGGAACGGGATCATCACGGAAACGATGGCCATTTCATTGAAACCGGCGTACATCACCGGAAATTAATACACGACCGAAATTTCACCGTCTCCTCACCTTCGTGATGATGTACAATATGCGGTGAACCCAAGACTCGTCCGGAAAATACAAAAGATAAGAAAAAACTTTCTTCCACTTTAACATCTGAACTTTTATGAAATGTTCGTTCATTTATACACCGCCTCTTATCGCTGTATTTCATCAGAACAACAACATAACAATTTAATATCAAGTTCATTAAGTCAGTAATGATCAACAATGTACAATATTGATACTATCAGCAAGTTTCAAAAGTCACAAATACATCCTATAGTTATAATAATATAACTTAAGGTGGTTATTAAATTTATTAAAATGGCTTTCATAACGATCAAGTTTTCAGAACTTTATTGATTATTTTAAACTTCGAACGGATAAATGTTGCAAGTGAAAAAGAAGAATTGACAAATTGTAATACTTAGCTCGGTACTTTTTAAAATTGGTCGAAGGCTCATAACCGAGAAGCTGTCAGCATAATCATATGGATTGTACAATAATACCGCCTTTATCATCAGCAACTTGGAAATTTTTAAATTTCTGCTCGACAGTGAAAATAATAGGGCTTGAACTGCATCCGTAAGTGGTTTTGAGGTAAAGGCTTTCATATTAAGTACACGCAGTTGACAAACTTTAAATGGCTGTGGCGTCAAAGATCTTTACTGATTATTTTTAAATTATATGAAAAAATGTCTCACCGCGTACGATTATATGTTGAAAAATAAGGGTAGCGATTATCTTTCAAACATTCTTGCTTTTTTTATATCATAGTTGGACCTCAAAAGTCTCCATGGGAAAATTTGCCTATTATGAAATATACGCAGTTGGCTAAGTTAAATAGCTTTGGTTACTAAATTATTTTATTCCAGAAAATATTGTTTTATGTCTGTTTTATCATATTTAATCGGTTCTTCCTCTTTTAAATCCTTAAGTTGCAAAATGAAAGCGATTGGGAAATTTTTATGTGCCCGTGACAGCAAAAAATGATCAATGCATTCTCCATTATTTTATATAGAATATGCTTACTGCTTTTGATATGAAATATACGCAGAAGGCAAACTTAAAAAAGCTTTGAACGAGTTTATTCGATAAAAATTTTCTTGTATAAAAAAAAAAAGATGAAAAGTTCAAGTTGAAAGTGCAAAGTTATTTATAACTCGTGGTAAGTAAAGCTTGGTACACTACAGCTTAATTTAATTAAAATTATGTGACTAGAACAAAAAAGGGTATGTCGGCAGAGCCGGAGAGGGTTGAAAAGGGCGGTTTTCACAGTTCGTTAAATAGTTAAAAACGAATTTATTCGGATTAGCTAAAGGGATTTAAAGCGAGAGCGAGTGTTTCTGGTTTCGGCCGAATTATAAGAAGGGCCGTTTTTCACAAAAGGTGGCGGCCATGTACCCGCATGTGTGAGGAACAGAGGAATTGGATGTGGGGGGACAATTAATGTTGTTTGCTTCGGGGGATTCCAACCCTGATTAACAACAGGGCCGATGTACGACAGGGCCTCATTGACGCGTACGTTTAAAGACCGGCCCGCTGGGAAATGGGCACGTATTAATCAATTTTCCAACTTGCCACCCCTCGGCAATTTTATCCGCCATGAGGGCCCTCACTAACCGTACGGATGAACCGATATGGCATCCTACAGACAACAATGACTAAAAACCCAAAATATAAACTCTAAAGTTGGCGAAATGCCGAAACGTAACTAGCTGGAACATACAGCAGGTGGACAAGAACGTTTTGAGGACGATGTTCAGTTAAACAACTCACAGATTAACTATTTTAAATTTCACAAAATGTCATTTTAAGAAATTTGAACCTAATTAATTTATGAAACCAACTAATGAATTTTTTTTAGTGAGATTTCTTCTTGAAGTCTGAGGAGAAATAAACTGTAGTTTTTTGTTGTTTCCGGTCATCTAGATTCGCTCATCGTTGTATAAATTTTGTACATACTACAAGCTCACTAAAGATGGCGAAACGCGTCTGGCAGACAGAGCAGTAAACGAACGACATGTCCAAAACTCCAGATATCGAATTTGCTTTAATAGCGAACGACACCTGCACTCTACACATCATCATGGAAGGTGAGTGCCATAGCGAACTGACTGAGCAAGGCAGTGGAGAAGATAGAAGAGATGGCAAATGAGTGTAAATTATGCGCAAAACTGGAGCCATACTTTACACGAAACGATGACCAACCTCAGTGACGAAGAAATAAAGCTCTCCATCAATAAGTACCTCGGGTTTCGGTTAATTTTAAGATGCAAAAAATATATCAAAACGACACAATGTTGTTTCCATATGCACCTCAAACACCAACCTAAAAAATGTGTAAATTACCCAAAACAAGTTTTTACGGCGATGCACAAACTGCCCTTTATCAACCAGTAATTGATGTACAGTAGACTCTCTTTATCCGCGGAGTATATGTACCAAGCATCACCGCGGCAAATGGGAAACATCTCGAATTGCAGGCTTCGAAACTGTAATGCTTTTTCAACTGCTGGAAATTTTGTTGGAGAGGGTCTATTCTTAATGCTTAAGTTAGTAGTCGTGTTATGCTGATGCTTCTTTCCACCAATGGGTCTTATTCTATGACATTGTATATTTCAACTTTTGAGCGAATCGAAACATTTCTCCAAATTTTGTATTGCCATTTATGTTTTTCTTCTATTTGATCCTTTTCTTCCTCTTCTTCTGTTGTCAATGTCTTCTAGACGATAACTGGGGGGAGGGGGAGCGAATGAGTGAAAACGCGAGTAACGAGAGTCTACGCCCAAATTCCGGTCCAAAAATAGTTTCATAGACTCAAATTGTCAAAAATGTTTTGCTAGTCGTTCAAGTAACGCCATAATAAAAGGCATCGGGCAAAAACCAGTACTAATGCACAAAGCCAAGCATAAAACTCTTTGGCACCTGGTTAAGAGGCCGTCCTTAGGGTACTAATCGTAAGTAAATTTACCTGTAGGGGTCTTTTAAATTGATTTTCCCCCGTTATTGTAATTCTAGTGTAAATAATTAGCTATATCAATTGAACATAAATTTTTTCAATTGAAAAAGGAATTGTCCTGGGGTCTCTGCTGCTACAATATTGTCTTATACGTACGCATGTAAAAACAGGATATTAACCAAAATTTCCAAATAAATTTAAGTACCTACCAAAAAATAATATGAACCGTTGCAAACGGCACCATCTGCTAGTATACTGAGTATTGACGGATCTAGGACGCAGAAGGTACGAGGGCAGGAGTAGACGGTCCAGGAAGCAAATACGCAGAACCCATGGGAAAATACATTAGTATCTCCCAAGCTGAAGTACTGCAATTGAGAGATGTACCCAGTTCAATCGAACGAAAGATGCAAAAACGAGACTATATTCTATATATATCGTGTCAGATAGCCAAGCAAACATCAAAGAACTAAACGTCATTAGCTGCATTGAAAAACTAAACAGATTAAGCATGCAAAACAAATTCACCTTCTGCTGGGTTCCAGGACATGTGGTAGTAGAGGGCAACCGGATAACGGACGCCCTTGCAAGTAAAGGGGCTGCCATACCGCTGAAAGGTCCTGAGCCCTTCTGTGGCATTGGGAATCACACTATCAACGAGTACCGGAGACAAATGAGGAAACAGTGGTATTCATCCGTTGGACTCTTGCAAATTTGGAAGGAAAGAAATAACAGAATCAAAGGAAGCACCTAACACGGTAAAACCTAACAGGATTATTGACAGAACACGGCAAACTGAATACGCATCTGAAGAAGATTATTATAACACAACACTGTACGTGCAGATTCTGCAAAAAGCAAAGGAGACACCGCTTACTAACGAACTTTGGCGCATTATTTCCCCGGTTTTGGGATGTACAAAGTATCCGTCGTTTAGTAAACGTAGTTTCTTCATCACCTGTGTGTTTTAAGGGGGATTACTAAAGCTCTGAAAGAGCGCAGAATATTAAACACCCTGAATGATATTCTTCTATTTTCTATCCTAACGATGCTTATATCGTCAACATCAGGGCCTATTTTTTATAGGAAAATATAGCAGTTAGAACGTATTGTATAATTTAAAAAGCAAAAATAAAAAACAATTATAGTTTTCTTACTTTAACTTGAAATATATCCTGAGAAAAAGAAACTGCATTTATAATAAGATTATTTAAAATCAGGTGAGCTCATTATCTAAACTTTAACAGTATGGGATTACTTAACAACAATAAAAACAACATAATATAACATTTTAAAATTTAAAAAAAAAGTGGTCGTATGGAATTAATTAAAAACAATAAAAACAACATAATATAACATTTTAAAATAAAAAAAACGTAGTCGTATGGAATTAATTAAAAATAATAAAAACAGCATAACATTTTAAAATTAAAAAAAAAAAAAAAGTGGTCGTATAGGTTAATACAAATATACCTACCCTATAAATACCTCGGTAAAATATACATATAAGTACATGCCTCTTTTTTTTTTTTTTTACTTTTTCAGGTACATTTGGATATCCCAGTTAAGATTAATTAAGCTTTTTTTTAAATTGTAATTTATATAGATAACATAAATTATTATTGACTAAACTTTTATTATTGAATAGCTGCGTTTTTAAACAATTATTCATTTTTTATTGTGTCCACTAATCAAAGAAGCCTCCTTCAAGGCGAATCCTTTAATCTCGAAGTCACTAGGATAGAATAATTCCACGTTATTTACTGAACTACGTAATAACACGTACAAAACAAGTTTAAATAAATAAAACGGAGCAGTTTGATCATTCTTTACATGAGCTTTTTCAAATTTTCATATTAGAAATATGGGTATGCACTTATCATAAAAGTTTAAATCCGAAAGTTAGAAATAATGCAGCGGAATGGACTTTTATTGTATTACATTTGTATACACAGTTGCAATTCTCATAAATGGCACGTAGTGAAATAAAATTCAAATTAGAGGGCTGGGAAAAGGGCTTTGGGGTGGAAGTGAACAACAAAAGTGTTTTATTTAAATAAAACCCTTGTGAAGAAGAGTGTTAAGGAATAATAGAAAGGGAGTTGTGCGGTATTTGGTTAGGGGGTGGGGCCGTTTCCCTACTTCATGTTGTTTCCTCTTCAAGTTATTCGCCAAAATAGTATTACTCTGTTTGCGGTCCTTTTCGAAGTTGGTCGGCTTGGAGGGCTTTACCGTCCGACGACGGCCTAACTTGTTACCTTCCCAACTTTATATTATCAACACCTATTCGCACTCCGAACTCGGTCGAAACAACAGCAGCGGATAATTCTGGTTCGAATATCCTCCCAGTGTATGCCGGAAAAAAAAGTGGGACGACGCATGTAAAAACCGGACGACTAAACTTCGGGAACACGGGGCAAATATTGTTTAATGCCACTCGGAAAATGTACCGGAATGAGAGCCTTTTATTAGCTGCTATACGGTCTGTCCTTAGGGACATGTATCACATGATCAAATTGTTGCTCTTGGCCACACCCGGTCACTATCGATCCTTTCCCTAAATCCAGCAACTTTGACGCCGAAACTTTAAACAAATTGGTAATATCATTAAAACCAATGTATAATGACAATAAAAAACAACAATCATCTATTTTAATGAAAATTTTTTATCATCAGGTAAATTACAAAAATTGTACTTTTCTAGTGAATTTATCGTATTAGGACACCAAATAACCCGTTCATATTTTCCGAGTTTTCCGAAAAGTTTTTATTAACCAATTGTCAATTTTAATTAATACTGTTTACCGAACAATACATTTTCTGGGTAGCTATCAGAAAACACAACATTGCCATGGTATAATTAAGCTCGTCGGACACATCAACAATTTATTTTCAGAACCATTTAGCGAAAAAACCTCCAACAACGGCGAAATGGTCAATTTCGAAAACCACTTCATTCAACCTGTTCGTTAAACAGGTTGTAAATTAATTTTTTTCTTCTTTTATTTTTATCAATTGTACATGTATTATATACAACCAGCAGATTAGATTTCGATTTATGATTGTGGCATTACGGGAGTTATAGAGCAAGCTACTCATTGGCAGCCGCTCTGGATTAATAAAATTATATTACTCATTTAAGAGATCTATTATCCATATTCTTTTTAGTCGCTTAGGTGGTAATTGTAGGGAATAGAATCGTATTAGTGTGATTTTGTATTTTACTATGATAACGTCTATAATATATTCTGATGGATGAAAAAAACTGTTGGCATGTGAAGATCTCTGAGAAGTGTTATTTTTATTTATTTATTTTATTTTATTTTGTTAGGGGCATCCGACAACCCGGTCATTTCAGCCCGGAGCGCATGCGAAAACAATACACATTCAATACGCATTCACACAAATAAATATTTTTACACCTATATACTTCCTTACATTCCTTCTATTTAGAAGACGGACTATTAAATATTCCTCCATCGACAAACTAATGTAATTGGGGTTGATATATATACTTTTATAAATATTCCGCCATCGATCCAAGTCACGTACACAGCTCGAGGGGCGATGGGGATGTTATATCACCATCAGCCCCTCCCCATTCACTCTAATAAATACACCCACTCATAAAAAACATATTTTAACGGCTTTATGCAATAAAAAATTCCTAATTCTCCTAAAAAGCGGAACGAGGGGAATCTGAAACTAGCTACCGTGTCCGAGAACAATTCTTACATCCGGCGGCATGCCTACACGCTCTCTATACAGAGAAAAGGCATCACAGATTTCTAATATGTGGGATTATTAGGAAGGGTCAAAGCCCGAACAGGTGCCCGCTCAGTTCTCTGAGGGCTATATATCGGTCGTGCTCTTGACTCGCAAGAGCCTCTCAAGAGTGTTATTGTTTTGTAAAAAGGGGTAGAAACAATTAGCCTTAAAATTTTGGATTGAAAACTTTATAATCTTTGAGTATTGGAATATTTGGACGGTCCATAAGATTGGCATCACATCCAAATAGGTTTGACTAGTTATATGCATGTCGAAAGTTTTGGTTGAAATGATTTTGATTGTGAATTGAGTAGGTATTAAATAATTTGTTGAGTGTCTGTTTTTTCAATCGTGTGTGTGATTTCAAGTTAGTCTTATGTCAAATGTAATTCCTAAATAGTTAACTTTGTCGGATTGAGGAACAGGATGTACATGTATATGTTGTATATGCTAGGAAAGCATTACGGCGGAGGGTAAAGGTGATATGTTGTAACCTTGAGGAGTTAAACTTTATTTTCCAAAGATTGCTTCATTTTTCAATTTTTTATATGTGGTTTTTGTAACAAAAGTGAAGCTCGTATAGAAGAGGGATGACTTGTTACGTCTTCTGCTTATGTGACTGTAAGTGCATTCTCATTTGTGGGCAAATCAAAAGAATTTAAATTTCACTTTATTATTATTATTATCTAATTATTATATCGGTTGAGTATACATTTATTTTTGAAGCTACTTGAAGGAAAGATCGAAACGCTCTTGGAGAAACGTATACTGCCCTACTTGGCTGCATTCAACTCGTGATATTTTTTTATTAAAAAAGTAATAGTGTATTTTCCCGGTGGCTTGCCTGAGCCTGTGTGCGGAAAAAATATCTTTTAGTTTAAGATTTAGTTCTTAATCCATACATGCATTTAGCAATCATAATTGACGTATTGATTATTTTAATTAATTTTAATCTAAGGTCTTGGTTAAGATGAAAAAAACCAATAGCTCAAGTGGTTAGAGTAGTGGCGCTTTGAGTCGAAGGTCGTGGGTATCCCGCTCGTAACACTTGCTTTTTCATTTAGTTTTTAAGTTAGAATTTAAGCGAGAGAGCAGGCCCGGCGAGAGGTGTGCGGCTCGATGCTTAGGAGATAATCATAAAGGAGATAAAAATCATAAAAACTATAGATTGCTAATTAAATTGTAATCTATCATTAAATAATTTTCGTCATAATAAGTAAATATATTTTAATTAAAACTCATTAATTTCTGGTCTTGTTTAATTTAGTTTGCATTAAAATAATTACGTCATAATTAATACAACTATAAAAATACACATAGTTTGAAATAAACAACAAAGTATGAGTGACGGGGTTTTTATCTTTGAGGGTATATGAACGTAAAAATTCTATGTATACGTATAAAGAGATTTTAGGAACTTGTGGCGTCCATTTTAACACGTGTTTTCTCAGCTATCAGCTGTAAAGTCTGGCCTTCGGCTCCCGGTATGATACACGTTTCCCGCATCTTTCAAATTCCGATTTGTAGGCGCTAACAGTAAATACACGTACTAACTACTCTAACACTCTATAGTCTTAAAAATTACTGAATCGGTTATAGTTGCAAAACTACAGAGTAGTCGGAAAAACTACAGAATTGGTTTCGCTGATGTAAAGACCATTGTATCTTAACTAAAGGCAGCAGTGGTGTAGGTAGGAAAACGAATTAACTGCATTGGCCTGACCGACGACCATCCACTTAACCGGACCATCAAAATTGAGAAAAGAGTTTCAGGTGAACGGTTATTTAGCATTCAAAAATAAAAATTACAAACACAGATTTTGTTTACAGTTATGTATACATAAACAATTATAAATTGTGTAAAACATTATTAAAGATTGTTTTACCGAATTAAATTATATGTGATACGTAGTGCTGCTGTTTTGCCAATTGGATTTATTAACATTCTGAATTTTAAAAAGTGAAAGGTTGGTTCCGTAAGTTCGGTTTTCTAATGTTTTGTAAGTTTCTTATTGTTCAGTATTAATTGCGATGATTTTGCTGTATTATGAATTACGTTTAATCTTATGTTCTGACTTTTTGACTCCGTTATAAAACTGTATTTTGCTTTGTTTAAAATTCTACCAAAACGACATCGTTTTGTTCGTGGAAATAATTACTAAAATTCAGAGGAGAGGAACAACATACATCAATGATATCAACGGAAGTGCCTTTCCAATTCAGATGAGTATATACTGCTCCCAATGATGTATATATATATCCCTCTCGAGCAATAGCAACATGTGTTTTCAAAATAATGTGTTAAATAACACTTATTATTATCCCCCTGTGCAACGGCGGGTTATAAAGATAGGTCACTTGATAATCCACATATTTTAGATGTTTAAATAGCTTTTGCTTTTTAAACCAAGAGAACCAAAAAGAAAGGTTACTAGATGTGCCTCAGTTGGATGCCTCAAGAATGTCATACCTTGGCTTCATATAGAGAGCGCGCAGGAATGCCACCTATTTGAAAATTGTGTTTAAGCACGGCTGCTAGTAATTTGGTGCTCTGAGTCTTGGAGGAAACGGGGTTGTTCTATTGAATATAGTAATAATAGTTGTGCATACGTAGTTTGTATTGAAATTGAATGTATTTATTAGCGTGAATGTGTGTTGTGAGGGGTCGATGGTGGAATATCGAGTACCAATCGACCCTCAGTTAGGCTAGTTGTATAATACGAATAAAGGGTGAAGGAGGAATAGCGAGTACCCTCAGAGAACGAATGGCATGTAAATCAATGAATGTTAGTATGGATGAGTTTGGAACTGCATGCGTTGGGTGCTGATTTGACCCCCCCCCCCGAGCCAACATCGATAGCTGAACGGATAAGACTGAAAATAACAAATGCTGTACTTGCTGCTGGCCTGAGAGGCGAATAACCTCAACTCGGCACATGTTTGTATGTTCGTGCATTTGCGGATTTGGGCCTATATAAATCCCATATCGTAAATATCTTTTGTAATGTTTGAAGTCCGCCCAGTGGCTAATGGCATATCCAAATATACATTCACCAAATAAAACTTCTCTTCTGTTTTCCTTATACTTTAAATCACTTTTCATTTATTTTTGTCAATAATTTGATTATAACCGCATGACACTTCAGCAGATAAAATCACTCGTAACAGTTCTGTCATAAAGCTACTTGAGTCTTAAATCTGCAGATACAAATAACTAATGTGTAAAGAATACGCCAAAGATTTTAAGCCATTTCGTCATAAATCTTGTAATATCGCAGCTTGAGTTTGTTTGTGCTTTATTTGGTTTGCCAGACAATTTGAAACAAGGGTGGATGGGTACTGACTATTTACAGCCAATCCGTTGTGGATCGAAGCACTCTTTTTTCGGGATTCCAATATTTTTAAATTCTTTTCAGGATCACACACCTCTTTCCGTCTCTCATCTACCCGGAATGGACTCGTTCACCTCTAGACCCCCGTCTCTACCTAATCGTGGAGATCCTTTTTTATTTTCACTGTAGGCCTAATCATGAAATCTGAATCGCAACATAGTCACTATGAAATAAATTGAAATGTGACAAAGGTATGTCAAGGTAATTAATTGATTGATTATATTGTAGTGGTCAATAGTTTCTATACACCAGCCAAGAACTAAACCAACGCAATACTATACAGATTAATCTTTTTATGTAAGGTTTGTAACCCACGACCTTCGGCTGAACACGCCGCTGCTCTACCACTTGAGCTATCGTGACTTCGATCCACTCAGACACCAACTCCCCATCTCAAGCTTTAGAATTTTCCTCCTTTTTGCTATTTTTCGTGGGTTCGAATCCCGCTCGTGACACTAACTTTTTCATTTCAAACAAAACCTTACATAAAAAGAATATAATGGAAAGTAGTAATTTGGTCAACAGACCACTAAATACAATGCTATATATGTTCAGATTTATCGCTAACCAATAAACATATATATAACTCTTTCTGTTTTATATCTAATGCTGAAACCCTTACATATCCAAGTTTCCCAGCTTTACTTTAAGGCTTTACGTAGTTTTAAATTGATTACTAAAGAAGTGGTTAAAAAAATAGATTTACATTACATATTTACATGAATAATGGGGTAGTAAATCTAGAAGTGTGGCATTATCCGAACCATTTCTCATGAGATCTCCCCACTCAACTAGTTTCTAAATTAAAGTATTGGATGGTTGCGACATCTGGCCCGTTGAATAAATGCAGGGCATAGGAGGGCGCAAAGCCCTTCCCCACTACCTTGCAGGGCCGCCCTTTCTGCCACCATTAGGAAAATTCCTACGATCTCTGAGGGTGACCCTTTTTATGTCTTCCTTTCGGACAGTTTCTACAGGAGAGCGTGATAAATGTCGGTTTGCAATAATACGTCTGCCTGTTAAATTTATGCGATACACGTGAACGTAATTCGGGAAGGACCCTCCCGGATTTTACCCGGGAATAAATCTTTGCGCCCCAGCTCACAACTCATAATTGAATTATTAATTCCATGGAATAGGACTGACCTCCGAAGAAAGTCTTCCTTTTTTAAAAGGCTAAAAGCTAAATATTTCTGAAATAAAAGAAAAGAGAGAGAGAGAGAGAGAGAGAGAGAGAGAGAGAGAGAGAGAGAGAGAGAGAGAGAGAGAGAGAGAGAGAGAGAGCGAGAGCGAGAGACAAGACGACTCCCCTGTTGGTGTTATGGCCAGACATATGTTAAACACATGCATAATGGAATTCTTCTTCGTCTAACGTTTATGAGATTTATACTAGCTCTGACGACGATCCGGTTCGAGAAAAAAAAAGCTAATTGCAAAAAGCATGAGTCATCAAATGGTCCCACCAATCATACACAACATTACAAATGAAATCCTGGAGATAAGGTCAAAATTATTAGCTGAGAACCAAATATACGATATACTATAGCAAGAACGTTTTTTACATTTCAATCTCCCTCAATCTCTCTGTACATACACTGACAGGCAAAAAATTGCGCCCAATTGATTTTTTATCATTTTATCGATAAATGAAAATTCTGTCCTTAATTAAAATCATTGTTTTTACCAAAATTTGTTTATGCTATGTTTTAAATTTGGAATATCAATTAGAGGTAAATACCCTTAATCCTTTATCCGAAACAAGGATAAAGGATTTTTCAATGTTTACGTTTTACGGACATCTTCAATTGTAGTAGTCAAACGAACGAGAGAAGGACAGAAAACAAGGAAATTAATTGACATGATTGTCATGTCAACCTCTAACCTCAAACATCATTATTTCAAATGTGGTGTTGAACTACAAACGAAATTAGCACGTACTTATTAGGTATGCAGAACAATATCAGCAAAGGAAAAGGGTTATATCGTTGATATGACCCGAACCCTTTTGTGGCATAAAAAATACACCAGGATCTTCCAAGCTGCGGTCCATGCAATCGAGAGATGTACTCTATTCATCTTGAATAAAGGGTACAAAATCAAGAACATAGCAGTCATGTAATCTAGTCAAGCAGCCATCAAAGCACTAAGCTTAAATATCATTAGTTCAAATATGGTGTTGAACTGCAAAATCAAATTAAACATATTAGGTAAAGTCAGCCCCTACTGGGTCCCAGGACATGTGGGAGCAGAAGGCAACGAGAAGCGGACACACTTGCAAGAAAAAGGACTGCTATACCGCTGATGGAACCCTTCTCTGACATAGGAAATCACACTATCAATGTACCTCAGACAGAAGGATAAAAAGAAAATGAGGGAACAATTGAACACACTCATTGGACACTAACAATCCAAGAAACTCCCAACAAATTTCGGAAGGAAAGGAGTTACAGAATGTATCAAAGAAAGCAGGAAAATACTGCAAATTCTAACAGGATTAACAGGGCACTACAAACTAAACGGACATTTAAAGAAGATTGGTATAACCCAAGACGGCACATGCAGATCCAGCAAAGAGGTAGAGGAGACACAACACACCTACTAACAAACTATGGTGCTACACTTGCCCGCAGTAGGTAATGCTTTGGGACATACTGAGACTGTAGAATAAATTCGACCACTAAAACCGGGCGTGAAAGAAATTCCTTGATGAAATACGACTCACGGGGGATACACAGCTCTTAAAGGGCACAGTACATTACACACCCTGACTAATACATGTCTACATGACAACCTCCGGAATAGAATATTCCAACCTGTAAATACTGATGTATCTTTATAATATATTGCATATATTTGATCTGTATTTAGTAACTAAAGTATTATAATTCCACTGTATGGAGAAATATATGACAAATAATATTAATATTAATACACAGTTAATCTTACATTTACTAGTACTAAGGACTTTAACGCAGTCGGTTTATTAGCGCATACGACAATGAAAATTACTATAACTGGAGGGCTACATTGATGTAAAGTGATACTAGTTACATCATAGAATTACTATTGAAAATGGTTCAGTTGGTTAATGGAGTCTGAATAGAAACAAAAGCTTCTACTACCAACCAAGACTTGGCGGATTGTACGGTGTAATTTCAATGAAAATGCAGAATTTCCCCATCGTTTCGATAGATGAACACGTTTTAAAATACCAATTAGTGACATGTTATAAACAGTCTGCCGGTTTTACGGAATTACTCATAAATAGTTTACCTTTTATTTGTATTATTGTATTGAAAATTCAATTTGAGTTTAATTATTTCGAAGAAGGTTAGTAAATCAGGTTTCATCCCTATCCCTATTATCAATATTAATCATAACCGAATCTGTGTTTTTTTACATCGAAAAATGCAACATTTACCATAAAATTCAAAATTTGATATAGAAATACTCATATTGGGTTATTAACAACTTCTCATCGTTCACCTGTTGAGTTTAAATCATTTTTAGCCTTTAAACGCCTAAAAGTGTAGTAAAAAGAAATTTTCAGAACATCGAGAATAAGTAATAAATTGATCGATATATCTGAAAAAGCGTATAAATCCGCCAGAATTAGCACAGAATCAGAAGGTAGCCTATCAGATCTGATTGATGTCACTGAAGGAGTTTTGCAGGGTAAAACGTTAAGCCCACTCCTACTCTCACTAGTTGTTGCAGATATAATTAAATTCTGAGCCTTTAACGCCTACAGCTGTAGTAAAAAAGTAATTTTCTGAACATTGGGAATAAGGGATAATTTATCAAAATATTTTAAAAAACTGTATGAATCCGCCAGAATTAGTACAGAATCAGAAGGTAGCCTATCAGATCTGATTGATGTCACTAAAGGAGTTTTGCAGGGTAAAAAGTTAAGCCCACTCCTATTCTCACTACTTGTGGCAGATATAATTAAATTCTTCTGGCAATATGGTGCAGAAGACAAAGTGTTGACCAATAAGGGAGACCTCCTGATGATGCTGGAAGGATGTCCAATTCAAACTGTATCTGCTGAAAAAATACTGTAATTTGAATAGACTGAATAGAAAAAAAGCGAGACTTGGCGGACTAGGCGATGCAATTCCAAACCAAATGCAGAATTTTCATTGCAATAGTATACGTTTTAAAATACCATATAGTGAAATGATATTTATATTATTGTTAAAATTCAAATTGAGTCTAATTATCGTCAAGTTGGTTAGTAAATCAAGGCTACCACTGATATAACGTGAAACGAATTATAGCCTGGTTAGTTTTCTATAGGAGATGGTGAAAATGGTTAATGGATATAAGATAAAGGCAAAAGCTAACATGTGCTGAACGAATGATCAATTTTGATCAAACCACTAGCAGCATTTGGCACTTTCGTAACACGTATAATTTAAAATTAGTAGTTACTTATTATACATAATCTGCCAGTTTTAACAAATAATTAATAAATAGATTATCTTTTAATATTATTATAGTAAAATCTTTCAATTAATTATTCTTTTTATGTAAGGTCTTGGTTGAGATAAAAAAAAGTGTCACGAGCGGGATTCGAACCCACGACCTTCGGCTAAATACGCCGCTGTTCTACTATTTGAATTCGATCCTCTCGACACCAAGTCTCCATCTCAACCTACAACCGTTCGAATTTTCCCTATTTTTGCCATCGTTTTATCTCAACCAAGACCTTACATATAAAGAATAATTAATTGAAAGATTTTACTATAATAATATTAAAAGATAATCTATAACCAATTGACCACTAAAACGTAAATGGATTATAGTTAAAATTTAAGCATTGAAACAAGGGCTAGTAAATTGAGTGAACCATATTCAACTACTGATATAAAGTGAAGCTGATTATATAAAATGGTGAAAATGATTGTTGGAATCTGACCAGAGGACAAATGCCACCCTGGACGTACGAAATAATCAATATTTCCATCTAGCAGGCCAGATTTCACCTCTTCCTATAAAAACGTCGGTCAGATGAAAACACTATAGAACGGATGGAATTGGGATGCAGTTACTACCGGATTTGCACAGATCATAAACGGCCATAAAATTACTTTTAAACCGCTATAAAATTCCTTTTCCATCTGTCACATAAGCTTTTAACTTCTTTGAACTTTGCCATCCTATTTGTTTGGGGGCTTTTCTCGTTCATAATACCATCTAAGACCAGATCCTCAATAAATAAAGACAAATATCGGTCCAGGAAAGAAAAATCCGTAATGAAACTGACACAAAGTGTAATTGGTTCTTATTATGTCCCATCAGTTAACATTTAATTAGTTGTTTACTGTCTTCTTAACGAACGGGCCGGTATAATACCGAAGACGGAATAAAAGTCGTCAACTGAAAGGCATCTAATCTAGTTGTATCGGTAAATTGTAGTAAATTGCATACCACTCTAATATCCAACCGAGGTCAAACCTTAATTACGAACATGGGTGAAGACTAAAGCCAGTGCCGGATATGTTAATAAAAAAGTGGATTCCTTTCTTCTCTTCTCATAAATTCATTTTGTAGCTTCCTCTTTGCAAGGGTGTTGATTGATTATTTACTTGTCCTTTCTGTCAAAGAAACTCGAGTTAGTAAGGGAAAAATCGATTCATAATAAGAAATGTGTGGGAATTAGCTGAGTGCCGTTTTCAGCCATTTACCATTGATCAATGTTGTTTTGGCCGGAGTAGAGAGGGATAAAGATTTCTCTTAATAAACCCTTGTGAAGTTGACACGAAATATTGTAAACAAGTCGTCGTCGCATTATCTTATGACGCGTTAATCCTTGGGAGAACCGGACATACTGGGATAGCTTAAAGAGTTCAATAGTAACCATCAGGCCTGCAATTTATGTTACATCCTTTGGCAAATTAAGCAAATAAACACTGAAGAAAAAACATTCGCATAAAATGGCCAAGAAAACGAGAATACTTGCAATAATGAAGGGTTTGCAATCAATAAATCTGAACTGTGAAATTTTTTTTCGAGGTCTGTCTCCAATGGATTAAACTTGATGAACTTTCACCATCCATGAAACAAGAGACTGTAGGACTTCGTAACTAGTTCTCTTCTGGTATGCCAATTTTCGTTATTGAGTTCCAGACCTTCAATTTCAACTAACTCTAGTTCTACCACAAAACCAAATTTGTTGTTGAAATTTTTTTTTTTTTTTTTTTTTTTAATTTGGCGTTATGAACTATGCATATTAGCCATGTGACAATTCATATATGTGTGTTAAAATTTGGGGGGGTTATTGTGAAAAAAGGGCCAGAGGCGACGGTGGGAATCGAACCCACGACTGCGGCGTGAGAGTCTCTTAATGCTAACCACTCGGCTACCGCGGTCCCCTTATATCATTGTGATTAATATTTTAAAAATTGAATGAAATAAATACGGACGAGAGTTGAAAAAGCATTTCATTGTAATTTATGAGATTGCGACGTACTAAGAAAAAATTATCTATTGACCAGGGTTATAAGAAGGTCGAGGAAAAATATCTTAACTCAAGGCAACAAAGTTTGTTTTAGGACTAAAGCTGTTGTATCTATTTAAATTATTTTACAAATGAGCTATATGTCAAATTAATGTATTTATATCGTTGTAATTAATATTTAAAAAATTAAGAGCAATTGTTTCAATTTGATTACCGTTAAGTTAGTGCATTTTAAGTTTTAAGAATTGGGACTTTTAAGTTCGGTAAAATTTCCATAATGATCCGCTCATCAGTAGATATGCTAAACTTCCTTCATTCAGACTTTATCCATGTTAGCCAGTCTGTTTTGTTGAACTTGTGTATTTATAGTGCTAGATTTACTTACGAAATGTCAAAATTTGATTATTATCACCATGCTCTAAGTGGTGTTTTGAAAATATTTCTAAAATTTGATAAACGTTTCGTAAAATATTATTCAGTAATGAAAAAGTCCTGCCAATATTCTCTTTTGCCACCATCAAATGCAAGTTCTACAAAAGACAATGGACTTTTGAAATTTGACTCAACTGTTTTTATTTTCGATTATTTCATTAAAATATTCGGGGCTTTACATGTCTTAAAACATTGTCTATATCTATTCTAAAGCTCGCATGTTCTTCCAATCATAACGAATCAGATCTATATTCAAACCAACGCTATTTTTAAACAATAGGAATTAGCTTCAAGGCAAAATATTGCTCAGGAGTCTCAATATTTCTTACATAGTCCGCCTATCCTCGTTATTTAGTAGATAAATTGCAGTATTTACACTTTTTGTATTTGCATGAAATGTCTACATTTTAGTTCAATGTAATTAAAGGAAAAGGTATACCGCTAGACAGCTTATTAAACGAAAAAGTTTTGATTAAACTTGTCAAAATTTACTCTAAATTGTTCAAATGATGTTGCGAATTTAGTTTTTTTACAAATTTTAAACTTAGCATTAAAAGATTTAGTGTTTGTTTTTGGACAACAATTAAATTTAAAGTTCTAGTTGGGTGACTTCTCAAAGAAAATTTAAGGTTATTTTCAATTTTTTTTTAACTTTCCAAAAATGAATAGTTCAAGAGCTAGAACCACTAGCTGTAGAAGCACCTGACGAAATTTGTCGTACGAATAGCCAATACCCAGTATATCCTGTTATTAAATTTGGTATTTTTAGACTATACAAACTGTTACCACCACTACTCGACAGACGGTCATGAGTTCTACTGAATTACCAAACATTAAATACATACCAAGGTTCTAAAACCTATGTGGACTTATCGAACCCTGGATGTCAACCAAGCATTCCAACTGCCAACTCATCCAAAGATTCCAATCGAAAGTCCTAAGAAAAATTGTTAACACTCCTTATTATGTGCCAAACCCCAACCTACACCGAGACCGTAATATTCTCTTTGCTCAGGGAGTAGCGAAAAGCAATTACAAAAAATTTCATCAATCCTTTTCCAACCATCTCATCAATGCCTTGGTCCGTCAGCTCAGTTCCACTGCCATCCCAGACTGAGACGCCGGTGGCGACGTACCGTCCTAAGTGAAGGATAAATTCTGACACAATGATTTCTTCTCACATGTTTTTCATGTCAATTTTATTCTTATAACATTATTATGACGTTATATTTTGTTATTATTATAACGTTATAAATGTTTTACAGATGTAAAAATCAATAAAAAAAGAAGGTATTTTCCATCATAAAAAAATTGTTAGTATTACAATGTTATTATTCCTCTACATAATTCTCAGGCTCGGGCTTTAGGTTTCATTTGTTTGGAAAAAGGTTTCATGTGACTGAAAAAAGATTCAATTGCTCAAGATTGATTGAAAAAAGGTTTCAATTGATTGAAAAAAGATTTCATTTGCTTGAAAGAAAGTTTCATTTACTTGGAAAAAGGTTTCATTTGCTTGGAAAAAAGTTTCAATTGTTTGGGAAAAAGTTTCAATTGTTTGACAAAAAGGTTTCATTTATTTGGAAAAAAAGGTTCGATGGGGAAAATGTTTTAATTGTTTGAAAAAAGGTTTCATTTGCTTGGGAAAAAGACTCAATTGCTTGAAAACTGGTTTCAATTGTTTGAAAAAAGGTTTTATTTGCTTGGAAAAAGGTTTCATTTGCTTGAAAAAAAGGTTTCAATTGTTTGAAAAAGTTTCATTTGCTTGGTAAAAAGATTCAATTGCATGAAAACAGGTTTCAATTGTTTGAAAAAAAAGTTTCATTTGCTTGAAAAAAGATTCAATTGCTTGAAAACAGGTTTCAATTGATTGAAAAAAGATTTAATTTGCTTGAAAGAAAGTTTCATTTACTTGGAAAAAGGTTTCATTTGCTTGGAAAAGTTTCAACTGTTTGAAGGCAGGTTTCAATTGATAGAAAAAATGTTTCATTTGTTTGAAAGAAAGTTTCATTTGCTTGGAAAAAGTTTCAAATGCTTGAAAAAAGATGTCAATTGTTTGAAAAAATGTTTCATTTGCTTGGGAAAAGGTTTTATTTGTTTGAAAATAATTTCATTTGATTGGAAAATGCTATCTATATATGCCAAACTTTGGTGTCATAGGATTTGTGTGATTTGAACAATGATTTGAAGTAAAGTGTATTCTTTACTTTTCTCTTATTCCAAGATGTTGTACATTTTATTAGTTTTAAATGAGTTTATTAAATTGAAATTTCCTTTACTAATTGAGTTGTGTAAGAGAATATATTGGATTTGAAAGGAGGCTTTCAAAATAACCATCCCAACGGATCAGTCCAGTGAATTCCTAATAGGAGAAGTCTAAATCATTCTTCAATTTGCCAAGTCGGATAATCTTAAAAGGAAAACTTTCTCGTAATATCGGCCTTCGCCGCGACTATCTTTAAGCGATTTATCTGATCCATTTATCTTTGGGGATTATTGACGAGAAGATAATAATGTATGGGGGCGGGCCGATTCAAAATTCGGCCTTTGTTCCGGCATTTGACGAAGTGGGTAAGTTAGATCTTCGGATTCGGAGTCAATGGCAAAGGCTCGGAAAATGTTTGGCCGCAGATTTCAACGATGGCTATTTATAACGGACAGGGAGCCACGGGGAACGGCATTGTTTACCACGATCCTTCATGCAGATAGGTAAATGTATTTTTAGAAAGAAGTATGCGGACGGGGAATTTTTCACATTGCTCACAGAAGCCCTTTGGGAAAATATTCTGACGAATATTTCCCTCCTGAAAAGTTCCGGTATGACAACGCGGTAGAAGCCCTTCTTGTGCAAAACCACAAAAATAGTTACACATTGTGTTTATTTAACAATAAAGGTATTTCAAAGAAATATTGAAATTTTTACACGAAACAAACAACAAACAGAAAAACATACGAAATATGTTACATGAGTCACAAACGGAACATTTCACAACTGTATGGTTTTTCACACTCAAAACACTATTATAAAAATAAACTCTAATAATTAATTCAAACTGTTCATAAGTCAGAAATAAATATATAAAAAAAATTAAATAAAAAATTCACTAATTTCGTGGTCCGCTTGACCAATTAATATCTTACAATTAATTAAGGTTTTTAGTTAAGATAAAAAAGTCAATGGCACGAGCGGGATTCGAACCCACGATCTTCGGCTAGATACGCCGCTGCTCTACCACTTGAGCTATCGTGACCTCGATCCACTCGGACATTAACTTCCCATCTCAACCCCACCTTTTGAATTTTCCCTCCTTTTTGCCATTTTTCAAATGTCGTGAATCTATTTGATTCTCGGCGACAAATTTTTATCTCAACTAAAAACCTTAATTAATTGTAAGATATTAATTGGTCAAGCGGACCACGAAATTAGTAAATTTAATAAGTTTAAAATGAAGTATACCTTCACTAAAACTCTCCGTGGCCATTTCATTCGCCTAGAAGCGAATAGATGCAAAAAGAAGGGAAAATTCGAAAGGTGGGGTTGAGATGGGGAGTTGGGGTCTGAGTGGATCGAGGTCACGATAGCTCAAGTGGTAGAGCAGCGGCGTATCTAGCCGAAGATCGTGGGTTCGAATCCCGCTCGTGCCATTGACTTTTTTATCTCAACTAAAAACCTTAATTGTTAAATAAAAAAGTTCAATAAACAAAGATTGAACTGATGTTTAAGAATTAATCCAATGTCGGTTCTACAGAAGAGAAACTTCTCAAAAATCTTTCTTTTTTCAAATAAAAGTCAAACGGAAAGACACAAAGTACATTACTGTTAGATGTCTGATGGTTATCGAACGACAAAGTCCACCTTGTTGCTGTAGGTCAAACACATTTGGCTTGTCGCCATCATCTGTATACCACATCCAAGGCTGAAGCTGATAGAAAAGGTTAGGACGGGACGAGACTGGACGGACCCGGTTGGCAAAACTTGCTGACAACGTCCCTATAATTGCTTATGATAATCAGGAATTTGCTTAATAAGTAACATTTAATGTTAATGTAATTATTGTCCTATTTAATAAAAAAATGTATTCTAAAACGGTTTATGACGTCCAAAAAGGAAAAATTAAAATCTTTTTACCAATTTAGAGATCATAATAAATCAGTACAATAAGTGTGAAAATGGCTGAAATCTTAGTATGCTCATACTAACTTTTTTGTCGTTTTAAATAAGTTCTTGAATGAAAATTCTTTTTGGATATTTTCAAATGTAGATCCCTAAAGGTCTTTTGTTAATCAGACAGGATTGTGTCCTCCCTGACCTTTCGCCCTTTCTACCCCCTTTTACGATTAATTGATTCAACGTTCAACATGTTAAATATAAAATCATGTTCAATCATAAAGAAAAACTTTGTATGCCACACACTATTTTCAGGATCTAAGCTCTCTACTGTAAAAAATAAACACCATTACCGGTAAAGTCATACAATTATAAAAGTGCTGACGCTCAAGAGCTGAGAGAACTTTTTTTTATCGCTCGGATCGGAAGTGTCTGGGCGCATTGAATGAAAAACGTGGCCTTAAAAAAGGGAGCCGGGATTTCACAGACGACCGGCCAGGTCAAATAGTAGTAGTATGAAAGGGATGGGAGTGTTTGCCATGGGCCACGTGGGCAATTGGTAGAAAACAAATATCATTACGGGCCCTTGCTAAGAATAATGGGAAAAGGAAACCCGGGAGTACGGTGACTGGACAAAGAGGGTGGCCGGCTCTCGAAAACCGCCCTGAACAACCCCCAAACAAAAAAAGTATACCCAGGAACGATTTAAAATTTCAAAAAAGGGGCGAAATTGCAAAATCTGATTTTTCCAGATCCAAGAATTTTAACCAATTTACAGGCTATCCCTTGGCTATGATTTATTACCGATAAGCCTTCCATGAGGATTTGACAAGCTTGAGAAACCTACTTACGCCCACTTCATGTGTCAAGAGGATATATATATATGTTAGAAAAAAAAGTACTATCGGGAACTTTACTTGAAAGGCCCACGGGCGAATAAGGGCCAAACTCCAAACAAGTTAGCGGAGTTAAAAATTACACTGCACTCTTTCCTTATATACACAGAACTTTTTCAATTATATTCTCGTACAACAATTTACACATATACAATTTTAGAAAGGATCCACACCGAATACGAAAGTCCACAATCGTGGCACATAATTTATCAGTAAACGCGTTTGGCCTTGTTTTCCGGCTTGCATTGATTGTATACAAATCACTTTATATCGAATCTTTGGGATTAAAAGCAGTTTTGTATACAATTCTATCCGAAAAATTATTCCACTAAAAGGATAACAGTCAATAATAAGTCTGCTTTTACTAGGTTTTTCCTAACATATGTCCACTTTTGGCTGACTGTACGTTTCAATTATTACCAAATTATAAAGGCACCCACTGGTAAAAACTGAACCGTCGGATTCTCGAAATGATTTGTGTGTAGACCAATTGTAGAAATACCAATTATAGTTATTTTATCAGACTCCTTGAAAGCATCCAAACTACTCAAATTCGCCATTGTCTGGTTAATTATGGTAAAGGAGGATATTCAATTATGCTGGAAATACGAGGAGGCGACGCGTCGTTGGAGGCGAGTGGAACTCTTATCGAGGCGGATAAGATAGCACTGTTTGTACAGATATGAACCTACCCTCGACGACGTCCTCCTTTCTGATCCAAATTAGTTTAATAACTATTTTAAACAATGAGATTTACAAAACATAACCGTTAACATAAAAACAAAAGGGCATTTTGTTCAGCTAAAACAGTCTGAATGGCGTTTAAGAAATCAAGCAAAAGACGAAACTTTGAGAGAAGGTCGATCGAAAGCATCCAGCCTCAAATCCCTGGCATATGCTTAATCTCAAGACTCCATTGAACGACTTCACATTATTCGTAAAAGTATTCCTCAGGTATTTAATTTGTAACAACTCTGACGTTACATTTTCTTCAATTAAATCATATTCAGCAGTATTGTATACATTTCAAAATTAATAAGTATTACAATTAGCACTTTACAGATCAAAATCGATTTTAGTTATTTGGACCAGGTGTTTGACAGTTGAAATTAGTAATGCAAATAATTGAAAGTACAAGTTTATCAAAATTACACAATTCAAGATGAATCCACAATTGAATACCTACGTATATTTATATTTTTTATAGATATTTTTTAAATAAAGGTGAAAGTTAATCCTTCATAATAATTCAAAGTTCGAGTTTACAAGTGGTAAATTTTAAGTATGAGGGACCTGATATTCAATAAATTCCTGTTCACATAAAAAACTGAAAGTTCAGACTTTTTAAATTAAACCAAATTGAATACATATGTATATTTTTTATAGATATTTTTAAATAAAAGTGAAAGTTAATCCGTCATAAAACTTCAAAGTTCGAGTTTACAAGTGGTAAATTTTTAAGTCTGAGGGACCTGATATTCAATAAATTCCTGTTCACAGAAAAACCTGAAAGTTCAGACTTTTTAAATTAAACCAAATTGAATACATATGTATATTTTTTTATAGATATTTTTAAATAAAAGTGAAAGTTAATCCGTCATAAAACTTCAAAGTTCGAGTTTACGAGTGGTAAATTTTAAGTCTGAGGAACCAGATATTCAATAACTTATTGGTTGCAGAAAAAAATAAAAGTTCAGACTTTTTAGATTAAACCATAATTGAATACCTACGTATATTTACATTTTTTATTACATATTTTTAAATAAAGGAGGAAATTGATCCTTCATAAAAACTTTTACAGGCAAAAATCGATTTTAATAATGGACTGATTCGATAACTAAATAGTAATGCAAATACATTTCGAAGTGCAATTTATTGTAATGATTTATAAGTACATGAGTTTGGAATAAAAAAAATTCCGAAAAAATGTGAAATGCCCATGTAATAACGTTGCCTAAACTTTTTAATGGCGAATCACGTCATGGTGAGACGACCAAATCCACAATTAAACCGAATCCACTCGAGGTCGCTGTCTCCCTTCATACAATCGTGTGAAAACATTCAAGACGAGGATTATATTTAGGAAGAAGTTCAATAAATAGAATGTTTTTATGTAGAAAGATAAAATAAATAAATAGAGGGCTTATTTTTGTTGTTTGATATGTTTAAATCTCGGGGTGAAAAAAAAAGTGATGGGAAATTTCGGGTGTACAATTATAGCAAGACGTCCGGGGAAAAAGCACATGCATACAGACCTTGTGCGTTGGTTTGTCGGAGGGCGGGCGGTGAGCGTCGTACGCGAGTGTCTGGAGCGGAGGAGGCGCGCGGCGAGTGGCGAGTGGCGTGCGGTGAGTGCGGCGCGGCGAGGCCGGACCGGCTCGGCGGCTCCTCCTCTACAGCACGGAATACAGTTGTAGCCGGAGGGAGAAGCGTAGACGTGGCGCATGCGTCCGCCGCCCATCCGAGGAATCCATGGACCCCGGTATTGACAACGTCTACAGGCCGTCCCACTGATCTTGTAACCGGCGTGACGTCACTACTCGCTCTCCCTCGCCCTCTGTTTCGACTTTGACAGCTTTTAATGAAAGAGTCCGACGGAGATTTACGGCGTAGATAATAACGAGGAAGCTATTGATTCTGGGAGAGTTGGCGATCCGAGGAACCGAGCCGCTAGCTATCGCCCTCCGACAAAACGAGATCACACTCAATTCAAACACTTCAAACATACCAAAAAACCGCAGCCAAATACTCAAAATAATATCCAAATGCCAGAGAGATACGTTACTCAACAACATAAAAATTGCAACTACCAAGTAACAGCATATAACTGAAAAACATTCAAAAAAACAGTATAACAACTAACTATATTTCCCAGATGGTCGTAGTTGGAACTAAGTGACGCTTAATTTTGACTTAAAACTAATACAATAGAATAGAATAGAAATTATATATTACATACAAATTAAACACTAAATTGAAATAAATATAACAAAACCTGTACAGAATCGCTAGCTTTCATCTAAGTGAAAACCTGCATTTGTTAGCTGGAGGCCTGGTTCGGAGCACAGTAAATAATGACTAGCATGTTCGAGATCGGGATGCGGTCATCAAAACGAGCAAGTTTTGTAACTTATGCCAAGCTTTCAACCTTTATTGAGGTCTTCATCAGAGTCATCAGCCCTACAAGTAATTCAACGTTTATAATTAATAAATAAGGGGACCGCGGTAGCCGAGTGGTTAGCATGAGAGACTCTCACGCCGCGGTCGTGGGTTCGATTCCCACCGTCGCCTCTGGCCCTTTTTTCCCGATAACCCCCAATTTGAACACACAAGAATTCGTACTATGGCTAATATGCAAGATGATAAGGCCAATAAAAAAAAAGTAACACAATAATTCTCAGATAACAATGGATAACTTATTCGTCATAATATTAAAAGTAAAATATTATAATGATAGCCAACAAAAGTGTGTTTAAGTCTTTTTTGCATGTATTTACGGTAGTACAAGTCTATCCTGTTATAAATATAATAATATACGGGTGTTCGGCTATTCGTGTTACAAACTTTGCCAGTAGATTCTACATTCTAAAAGGAGCAAAAAAGTTTTAAAAAACTGAAGGTAATTTTGAATGAATTTATTAAAGGTTTGTTAATTTTGATTAAACGTTTAATATTATTATATTATCATTCAAAATTATCTTTTTTTTTAATTTTCCACCTTACCATCATTTAATCAAAATTGGAGTCGTGTTGCTAAATAAGTAAACTTGCACAATTTCGGTTTTGAACCCAAATTTAAAAAACTTTTAATAAATTCTTCCAAAATTTCCTTGTTTTTTTTTTTTTAATTTTTCCAACTTACCAATCCGTCAGCCACGGGTTTTCCTATCCTCCATCAATTTCTTCACCTTTGAAAAAATTAATTAAAAAAGAAATAACACTACTAAACAGGATATAAAATGAAGTACGTTTTCTGAAATTTGCTGGCCTCTAGGTTTGGAAATAGTAGTTTAGAATCACCATAGTAAGTTTTCAACTTTGAAAAATATATTCTGGATACTAAAACGCTTATTTCACGAACATTTACAAGTTTAGTGTTGTCCACATCTTATTGAGAATTGAACATAGTTTTCAGTGGTATCAACCTTTTAGTTTTGGAGTTATCATTGTTTATTTGAAGCATGGTCGTGAAGTATTAAAAAATCAGAAAAAGAGAAATAACTCCGAAACTGTTGAGATTCGGACCATAGTTAAATAGGACTTTTTGGTTCCGTTTTCAGTAGAATCTACTGGACAAGTCTGTAACGCAAGTAGCCAAACACCCTGTATAATATATTTATTTACTTGAACTATCATAAATGCATACAAAAAAGACTTAAGCACATGTTTAACAAATGATGAACATGTGTTACAAAGAAATTTGTCTGCCACATTTAACCAATTGCTGTGACAACTAAATAGATATTATTGTCCTTGTCTGTTAGATGATTTGTTGTGTATAACATGTATTTGAATATCGTTACTGCATTTTTTTTAATTTATTGCTTTTTGGTTTACAGAATCAAACACTACCATTCACATCTAAGCATGTTACTCGACCTGACTGCAGAGTTCTCAATATTACGGTGTTTGACATAATTAATGCTAATTTATTCTGGGTTAAGGTATTCAATTCACAAGCCATGATCTTATTATAAACTTGTTCTCCTTTAACAACCACCAAAGTTTGTAACACGAGTACCCGAACACCCTGTCTATATATATATCGTTATAGACTCAGAATGACACAACACAGACAGAAATTTTAATATTGTGACGAATTAGTAGAGCTCTGATGAAGACCTCAATGCTCAATAAAGGTTGAAAGACTGGCGTAAGTTACAAAACTTACTCGTTTTGATGACCGCATCCCTGATCTCGAACATACTAGTGATATCCTGGCAGTCGATTCATCCTTCCTTCATAATGAATTGTGAAAAGAAAAAAATGTACTTGTACATAGACAAACACTAAACAAAAAGTTTAATTATAATTATATTGTTCGATAATTTTATTTATTATGGTTTTTATAAAGGATGTAAAATTATTATAATATTTGTAATTAATTTTATTTTTATCGATTATTTAGAGATCGTGAAGCGGTCTGATATGATGTAAGTTCTGAAAAACATTTTCTTTATCGTGCCAACGTTTCGACCTTTATTGAGGTCAACTTTAGGGGCTGGGATTTACAAACATTGTTTAAATTATACAAATACATTTAAGATGTGAAAATGAATTTATACAATGATGTACACAATATAGAAATTTTAGGCTTAATCAAATTATTTGTACTTCCTCAAAGTGTGTATTTTTTTTTTTTTTTTTGGCGTTATGAACTATGCATATTAGCCATGTGACAATTCGTATATGTGTGTTCAAATTTGGGGGGGTTATTGCGAAAAAAGAGCCAGGGGCAACGGTGGGAATTGAACCCACGACCGCGGCGTGAGAGTCTCTCATGCTAACCACTCGGCTACCGCGGTTTTTTTTTTTAAATTATACGATTTTAGTCATAGACATAGATTTATTATAAAAACCAGTGAGAGGTTATTCTTAATTTCACTACCTTTCGGCATGTTATTTACAATTTTTGTTCTTTTTTTCTATTTTTAACGCTTGTGGGTCGTGTTGAGAGTGTTAGTGAGATATTAATGTTTTTTGTTTTTATATATTTGATTTTGAAGGAGTGTGGAAGGAAGTATACTGTACTATACTATACTACTACAATTTATTCTTATCTAAAAATCTCAATGCAAAATTATGTGAAAAATTGTAGGTTACGGCAGTTTTAACTTCAGGCATCTGACATGTATGCAAATTTCTAGTGATTAATAAATTATTATGGAAGGGAGGGATTTTATTATATTTAAAGAGGTGACTACAAGACTATTTTAGGAATATTTGCTTTAAATGGAGCACTTTCATTTATAATAGAGCTGCTTTGTATGTCTTAATTTTTTTAAAGAATAATTTAGAATATAACGTATAACGTCCTAATCTTTAATGTTTTTATGTAGCAATTTCTTACTCCATCCCAGGCAATTGTGCCATATGACAGTACAGATTGGGCGAGCGCAGAGTAAACTGATTTTACAGATTCAAAGTCTAATATTCTAAAAATTTTAAATTTAAAAAATCGTTTTCGGATTCTCTTTACTAAAAATTCAATATTTAAATTTAAATGACAAGCGCTCGTCAGAAATGATTCCGAGATATTTGAGGCGATTACAGAAGGAAAGAGGATGACAATTATTGCTGCAATCAGGGAATTTTCAAAGACTTTGAAGTAACATTGTTCTACAAAGAAAAATTAATTAAACTTGTTTTCCCAGTGCTCAAATAATACGTTTCTAAGCAACCAGACTAACAATATTTATGTCATTAATTTCCGTATATAAAGTTTTTAAATTATTGCATGAAAAAATAAGACAGATATCATCCGTATAGCTAATAATTTTTGCAGCTAGTTGAAGGTTAAACATTTCATTAATGTAAATTATAAATAAAATCGAACCAAGAACTGTACCTTGGGGTACACCAGATTTAATTACAAAAGAAACACTGATGACATCGCCTATTTTAGAAACCTGCGTTCTAGTAATGCATAAAGGGCAAGCGCTGATCCTAAAACGTCAATATTTTTGCAATATTTCGTGATCCACAGAATCGAAAACTTTATTAATAACCAGAAAAACCCCATAACCATAATTTCCACAATCGATTTCCCAGAATGAATGATTGGTAACTTCAAAAATGGCTTGCTCGGTAGACCTAGACGGGAGAAAACTAAATTGATTTTTTGAAATGTACATAGTTCTTGTATTATCTAGTTCGGATAATATACTCCAGCAGTCTATTCTTGATAGTTTTCTCCAAGATTTTTGATAGTGATAAAGTTATAGATATTGGACGGTAATTTCTTATTTCAGATGGACTAAAGGTGTTAATATAAATTTGGAATTTTTTTAAGTGGTAATTTATGAGATACTAATCAAGAAAGGAGTTATTAGTTAATAATTTCCAACTTAAAACATCAAAGACTTCCCTCTTTGAAATGGAGTTTATACAGGGTAGCCCGAAAACCCGAAAAAAGCCGAAAAAAAATTGGCTTATAATACTTCCCAAATGGAGTAAAATGCAACTTACCGAACTGTTCTATCACAATCCGGTCGGAAGTTATGTTATGAATTTTTACGTGTTTTCCGAAAAATCCCGATCTTAACCCATTGGCATTTCCCAACTTTTTTCTTTGTCCCATTCCCAGTAGACTTTTTCAAATTCCTTCTGCCCCACCCTTCAACCCTGAAGTACATAATCTATAATATTAAAACACTCACTGAATAAAGTTAAAGATTATTGGGAAAATCACTATAGAATAATTGATAAAACACAGTAAGAATATTTTTTGAAAACCCCGACAACGATGTTCAACATCTAGGGCGCTGGAACGAATATGAGAGTTAATAAATTATTTGATCTGAAACTCATCTTGTGATGTTGTTCAATTTTTAAAACAAGTTATACTCCTTTAATGCACCAATAAGATTCGCATCAGTAAGAATCAATCTTTTTCATTTTATTTATTTTTTTAAACAGCGGTCATTGGTGAATGCTAAAGAGTTTGCTGGAACACGATATCTGAGATACAAGTTCAATCAAAGTACTTCGTCGCAAAATAGATGATTTTTTCGCACTATAAAAAATCGTTGAAAAATAGTAAATTTCAATGAAATTCGTATATCTGATAAATCTTTATTTTCTAAAAAAGAGAAAAACTCCCTTATGTTTGGTTGAAATTTCCAAATTTAACAAAAAATCAAGTAAAAGTTTTCCTTATGTGAAATATTTATTATCTGAGAAATTAATATGATTCTCGGAATGTATTTCATTCTATTTATTTTCACCTGATATATAAGTTATATTGGTCTTCAAAAGCAAAATACTAATTAATATTAATCAATATATGTCATAATTGATCTATTTAATTATTTCAATTAATTATGCTTTTTGTCTAAAGTCTTGGTTGAGACGAAAAATTCATTTCACGAGCGGGATTCGATCCAACGACCTTCTGGTTCGACGCTGCTGCTCTAACCAGAAATCACGATAGCTCAAGTGGCTAGAGCAGCGGCGTATTGAGCTGAAGGTCGTGGGTTCGAATCCCGCTCGTGAACTGAGTTTTTCATCTCAACCAAGGCTTTAGATAAAAAGTATGATTAATTGATTTAACTAATATTATTTCATGTGAAATATTGCGATGTTTTGTTCAGTAGGAAAATCATCACTTGCATTGATCTCGATACTCGAACAGGATTATTTCTTAAATTATGGAACTCATATATTTCATTTAACATTAAAATTATGACACAGAAAGATACGGATTATAAATTGCACTGTATTGTTTGTATGTAAAAATCGAAACGACACATTTTATTTTCAATTCATTGCTTTATAGATTTGGAGTGAACTGTCTAGATGTTGATATGCAAAAGCCAGTATTGGTAACAAATTATATAAGCCTATAATTTAAAATTTTATTGAAATTTTAATTTTATGTGTTTTTACTTTTCATAAAATGGCTAATATCTATCTTTATGTTTGTTAAGTCTGACTATTCAAAAGTTACCTTAAAAAACCCTGAACTTTTCGATTAAAATGAAAACTATATCTATTATGTTTAGTGGCCTAATTGACCAAATTACTTCTTTCAATTAATTATCCTATTTATGTAACGTCATCAGCAGGATTCGAACCCATGACATTCGGCTCAATACGCTTCACTTTGAGCTATCGTGACTTCTTCTGGTTAGAGCAAACTTTTTTCAACCAAGGCTTTGGACTAAACTTATTATGTTGTATCAATTATTTCCCACCCAGCCAAAGGTCGTGGGTTCGAATTCCGCTCGTGCCACTTACTTTTTTATATTAACCGAGACCTTACATAAATAGAATAATTAATTAAAACTATATCTGTATTTAATATTATTAATCATAAGTTCATATCTGCTGTTAAGTAGCTACTATAATAAAAAAATTTAATGAATATTTGTTGTCAAATAAAAGTTAAAAATGTGTAATTAATCCAATATATTTTAATTAGAAGCAGGTTTTTACTAAAACCTCTACGGATTATTAAATAGAGATTAACCCGGATGTTGCTACCAAGAATTCTATTTAATGTACTAACAAGTTTTTTTTTCTTTAAAGGTTTCATATCAAAATGCAAAGCATTTCTCAGTATTCCATTCGTTTAACGTTTTTATTACGAATATTTGGTTGAACTTAAAAAGTGACTTCGCTAATTAATTCCTCCGGTACTTACAGAAAAAAATCGACGTCTTTCATTAGACACAATTCACCACGAGTCGGCGGGTTCGATTTGATCGAACCTTGTGGATTTGGTCGGATCACTATAAAGCAGGGGATGCTACGAAGTTAACAACTTCGTAATCTTGGGGGAAAACGGATTACATCCATTGCGGAAACGATATGGTGGAGGTGAAAGGATTTGACCTTACAATACTCGGCTCGATCAGATGTTTTTGAACATCGTTCAGACATAAGACCCGCGTTAAACTAAAACAACAACTGAATACTTCAGCATTACCAACCAAAAATAAACCATTGGTTAATTCAGTCGGTTGTACATCCAAAACTAAAAGGATACGTAATCATGAAACATTTTGGCATTTAGGAAAAAATTGAGCAGTTTTAATGTTCAGTAAACAATCGGCGTTTTGATGAACTATCATCCCAGGTCCGCCTAATCTCGCTGGAAAAGAATCTAAACTCACGTTTCTTTTTATCGCTATTATACTTGTAACCTGAAAATAAACTGCCACTATCAAAATCGTGTCTGATTATACATTGTAGAACGTGTTACCACGATGACAGTTTTTGATGCTGGCCACAGTTTTATAATAACAGCGATAGATGTAGATGTAATCCAAGGTAATTTGACAAACAGGGCCATTGTATCCCCTACAATAATACAAAATAATAATAACAGTAATAAAAAAAACATGAAAATTTGATTTGAATGAATGTGACACAAATGACACAATAGATATTAATGAACGGCTGGCCTAACGAGTGAGTCGATCAATGAGTAGTCGATGAGAGAAGGAAGAGACAAGACAGTTAATACGCGTAATTGAGCGACTGAGAAGATTAACAGGTACTTATTTCATCCAGTTTGTGGATGTGAAAATTATTGAGTTGTTAGACATGTCACACTATTTTATTTCTTTGTCAGCGAGCGAGATGTGAAAGAAAATAGGTGATAGGAGTGACGGGCAAGTTAGACAGCGAATCAATGGAGTGTGTGTATGTGTGAACGATTGAGCGAGTTGGAGAACAGAATGGATGAGTGAGAATGAGTGCGGACACTTGAGTAAGTGCTTTTAATGATGTGAATGGTAAATCTGTGATTCTATCTTTGCAGGAGTCTAAGTGAGTAAACGTGTGAGAGAGTGATTCAGTGGAGTAGGTGAATGAGCGAACAATTCAGCGAATTATAGATAGAATGCGTAAGTGAGAATTAGTGGGGACACTTGAAAAAGTGAATGTGCCTTTATAGATTGAATGAGTGAGCTAAATCGACGATTCTATCTTTGTCAAGCAAAGTTTGTCGAACTTGTAAAGCAAGTCTAAGTGAGTGAGCGTGCAAGAGAGTCTGCGAATGGATTAGAGTGAGAACGAATGATCCAGTAATTTAAACATGGAATGTGCGGTAGAGAGAGAGAGTGAGAGAGGGTGTGGGAAAGGGCGAGGGAGAGGGAGAGAGAGAGGGAGAGAGGGAGGGAGAGGGATAGGGAGAGGGAGAGGGAGAGGNAGAGATATAGAGAGAGAAAGATGGAGAGATAGATAGATAGCTAGATAGAGAGATAGAGAGAGAGGGAGAGGGAGAGAGAGAGAGAGAGAGAGAGGGAGAGGGAAAGGGAGAGAGAGAGGGAGAGGGAGAGGGAGAGAGAGAGAGAAAGAAAGAGAGAGAGTGAGGGAGAGGGAGAGAGAGTGAGAGGTCGAGGGAGAGGGGGAGAGAGAGAATGTGTGTTAGAGTAAATTAATATTAAGTTAAATGAAAATCTACTGAATTATTTTCTATTATTTGCCAATAAATCTGTCACTAAAGAACCACCATATCTACCGCAAGCCCACTAAATCGCAGTGCTTCCCATTATATTATTCTTGTTTGCAAATTATGACGAAAGTCTTCTCTGATCTAGATTTATATTTTTAATCTAAAAGGGCCAGCTTGTTCTTATTATGATGAAGATGTGTTGTACTTAATTGCGAGGGGGCGGATGCTAATTTTTTTTCGATGGTACGACTAAATGGCGACCGTCACCCGGAGTGGGGAATTGTTTCGCCAAGATTAGCTAATCCATTCGTGTTGGAACCAGATCGATATAAAGCAACATGCATTTCAACAACGCTGCTGTCCAATCCCAACCGGTTCTCTTGTGGAAACAACTGCAAACGAGATAAAGATGACACCAATCAATAAAACACAATTAAAAGTCACATTTTGTACAAAATTAGATTTGTGACCAACTGCGATAACAGTCCTGCACGGGATCATCATTGTTGTTATTCACAGGCACAACGTATTTTTTTGTTAAATGAAATGAATACTGCAACACTCATTGCAAGGATATTTCTTTGTCATATCAGACCTCAGGACCTAACCTAGAGATGGGCTTTATATATCGTATTATCAATTTTATAGAAATTTTAATGATATCTATTTATATTATATGCTATTCGATTTTACTAATTCGACTACCATTTCAACATTATAAAAACATATCCACAATGCCTTGAGGTAGTTTGATGATGGTAAACCCAATTCAAGATTTGAGTCAGATCCAAGGGAATCCCCTACTTTGGACGTATGGGTACACCATGAATCCATTGCCCGTGCTTCCAGAAGCAATGAGCTAAAAAATATTTAGACGTGGGTGTTGCTAATCTGCATCTCATGGCCTGGTAAAAGTTTTAACACCAAGACCCCGGTAGGGTGAGATGTTCAAGGGTTCGAGTTGAAACAACTGGAGAGAGATCGCTCATCAGAGTTGAGAGGATCGCTTTATCGTCTGCAAAAGTTAGGGTGGTGGTTTGAGGATGGGATGGGAGGTCAGCTGTGAACATCTGGTCCACTGAGGGGGTGAAAACACTACCCTGTGGTACACCGGCCAGGCTGATGCCGACCCTTCAGTGATTCGGAAGTCCCGGCCAGTAAGGTGCAAAGGATTAGGTACTAGCTAGAGGGAAGGATGTCCTTGAGTAAAAACAAAAAGTCCGGGGCCAATGTCGAAAGCCTACTATAAACATAAGTAAATATTTTCCATTAAAGTCCTGACAAATTTTAAAAATAATTTTTGAAAAAAACCAAATTCTATTTTTCTATTGGCATTAAATCTTTTTCAATCAGACAAGTTGAAGTTGATTTACAAAAATTATAGAAACTACTCACAGCACAGTCATAATAAACTTCTTAACAACAATCTTCAAATTTTAACTAAATATAAAAGTATAAAATTTGTATAAAAGCAATTAAACATTTCAACAAGATATTAACAACGTATGACTAAGTAAAATCAGTTTGAGAGTGAGAATGATCGAGCGAAGAGAAGAATTGAGATTTAGTGAATGAGTGAATATGAGTGTGGTAAAATAAGAAAGAGAGGGAGAGATGGTTTCATTAAGAAATATTATTTATTATTATTGTTTGACTAGATGTAGATGTATTAGTATGTAGTATGCTAGACCTTACAGGGGCAATGCAAACCTGCCCCACCACAGCAATGGAAACTGCACAACCTCCCACCCTTACATGTTTATATGCAAAAGGTGACTTTTGAGAGTGTCAACAGACTTCTTGGATATAAAGAATTAAAACCAGATCTAAGGAGTAGCCGCCACAAAATTCTACAAAGAATTAAAATGAATGAGATGGCTGCAACGGTGTCTGACAAAATGAGAGAAAAGTTAAACTTTGAAGACCCTCCAAGTAGTCATGTAGAAGTAGATGTAGATGTATTAGTCAGGGTGTGTAATGTACTGTGGCCTTTAAGAGCTAATGAATCTCCCGTTTTGTGTCTATATCACACCGGTGAGTCCTATTTCATCAAGCAATTTGATTTTTAGGCCCGGTTTCAGTAAGCAATTTCTTCTAAGGTAATCTTCTATTGTACATCCCAAAGCACTTCCTCCTGCGGGCAACCACAGTTTGTTAGTAGGTGCGTTGATGTCTCCTCTGTTTCTTTGCAGGATTTGCTCGTGCCGACCTTGGGTTACACCAATCTTCTTTAAATGTCCGTTTAGTTTGCAGTGCCCTGTTAAGAATTCTGTTAGGATTCAAAGTATTTTCCTGCTTTCTTTGATACATTCTATAACTCCTTTCCTTCCAAAATTTGTTAGGAGGTTTTTGGATTGTTTGTGTCCAATGAGTGAATTCCATTGTTCCCTGATTGTCTTTTTATCCTTCTGTCTGAGGTACCCATTGATAGTGTGGGTCCCCTGCTGGGTAGAGAAGGGTTAGCAGTCCCTATCGTGCAAGGGTATCCGCGTTCTTGTTGCCTTCTACTCTCACGTGTCCTGGGACCCAGCAGGGGCTGACTAGGTACATAAAATGTTTAATTTGGTTTTGTAGTTCAATACCATCTTTGAACTAATGATATTTGATGGCTGCTTGGCTATCTGACATGATAGCTATTTTCTTGTTTTTGTACCCCTTATTTAAGTTGAATTGAGTACATTCTCGATTATGATCCTCATCTTGGAAGATGGCGAATCCCATGGGTTTTGAGTATTTGGTTCCAGGACCGAGTACTCCTACCCCTGTATCTTCTTGGGTTCTAGATCCATCTATGTAACAAAAGATGGTGCCGTTCATAAATGTGTGTTTTCCTCTCGTTCCCATTCTTTTTTGGTACCTAGGTTTATTTGGAAGTTATAATTAAATCACCATCATCCGGTTCATGTAGTCCCTTGGAACCATTTGTATCGGATAGTCGTTCATTATTTTGTTGCTATCTCTCCATTTTTAGTTTTATTCCTGTTCGAGGTGTCTCTGTAATAATTCTAATAGCAGTCTAATAATTCTAACAACGGTCACTAACCACCACACACATCTAATAACAGTTTTCTGTGCTGTCCTCATTATCATGTGGTGTGGGGGGATTAATCACAATACCTTTTCCATCCTTTTAAAAAAAAAAATAGTTCCTACTCTCAATAAGTGTCAAAGAGATACAAAACTTTACTTACTGTGAGTAGGAACTATTTAAAAAAAAAAAAAAAAGGATTGAACACCGCACTCCCTCCATCATTCACTATTTCTATACCTTTTCCATACCAACTGTGGACATGTTCTTATTGCTCCCGTAATACAGATGTACACAAGTCTCTGTATTTTTGTGAGTTCTTGTTTGACTAATGGGCTTTTAAATAAATAAAAAAATCATAAGAGATGATTTGATGTTATACTTGTTTATTATTTTTGTTCATAAATAATATTTCTTCTTTCGCTTTAATTCTGTAAGTTCATTATTAATTGAGTGAAAATCGTTGTAAGAAGATAACAAGACTTTAAATCTGATTTATTAATAAACCTCTTTGTTTTAAAGAGATTTTTGATCTAAATGATTTATTTTCCTTGCATATCATTCTCCACAGAGACGTCCTACGAGAAAAACGGAGGAAATAACGAACAAAGGTAGAAATTTTATTTCCGGAATTATTCTTTCTCATCCGGATAAGGCTAGACGTTTTCAAATGCAAAAAGGTAGGAGCCAAGGGAAATATTCTGTTTTCCTCGTATTCGATTAAACAATGCATACAAGATTCGGTAAATGGGTTCGGCCAGGAAGTGAAGCGGATTATCCGCATAGGAGATGCTAATCAGAAATTAGCGGATTCACTCCCCTACTACGATCCTGAGAATCAATTGCCTCCCGAACCCATTTCGTTCCAGAATATAACTTGATGATGAAGAAGGTACAATTTCCGACTTGAAAAAAAAAATTCTCCAACTTTTTTTTGCTGCTGGTATTTTAACGATTTTTATGAAACCAGCCATGAAAGTTCATTTCATTATACTTCCTTTTAAATTGTTTCAGTGTGATCATCGTCGCGATAACTTTCTTTTTAAATAATGAATTTTTTTTCGGGGTAATTTCTTTGAGGGATATAAAATGACTTCAGTAATGAAGATTTATCAGCATGTAAAGCACAACTTTCGGCTTATGGTGTTATAAAAGGCTGAGAAAGTGATTCTTTCAACATCTAATATTTCACTTTTATAACAAATTTTTTCTCCTCTTTTAAACAAATAACTTTCTCTCCTATTATAACAATTTTACTCACAAAATCAATAATAACATAAGTAACATAATAACATAAGTTTTTGCATAAGATTTTTTAAATGATACCATTTACTTTTCGAATAATGGATGTATGCCTTAACATAAATTAACATAAAGTTCAATTGTCAACTAATAATTTTATTCACATAAATTGATCACAAAAACTAGTTTCATTTATAAATCAATACTTTAATGCTAATATATTTACTAGAATTCTAGTTTAGCCCATATCTTAAATTAATTTAAAGTATTTTTTCATTTATAAAATGTTGATGATTTATGATGGATATATGTAAACTATAGTTGAGTTGAAAAATTAGTGTCACTAGCGGGACTCGAACACACGACCTTCTGTTCTACCACTTGTGCTATCGTGACTTCGATCCACTCGGACATCTACTCCCCATCTGAACCTACAACCTTTCGAATTTTCCCTCCTTTTTGCCATTTTGCAAATGCCGTGTAAACAGGATTCGATTCTCGGCGACATATGATATCGTATATCTCGTAGTGGTAGAACAGCGGCGTATATAGCCGAAGGTCGTGGGTTCGAATCCCGCTCGTGGCACTAGCTTTTTCATTTCAACCAAAAACCTTACGAAAAAGATTAATTAATTGAAATAATAATTGATGTAAAACCAACTAATAATATATAATAATTGGATATATGTTCAAAGGGGGGGGGGTATTAGCATATTATGTAAGTTTTTAGTTGGCCTTAGATAGGGCGGCGAAGTGACTCGATCAAAAGAAGTCGCAAGTTCATGCCCATGCATGAATCATCAAGTGGTTGAAAGAAAATGTTATGGCTTGTTTTTATGGAAACTTTCAATTGATATTATGACCAAAGATTGAGGTCGTGTGTAACTTGGTTTTACAGTATTACAAGAAAAGTAATTCGTTTTCCATAAATCATGACAATTGAGAACCGAATGGCCATTGATGTTGTTGGCCTGTTGATCTTCCCCCACGAGGAACTTATGTGATGGTTGTTTGGTAGGTGAGCTTTGTATGTTATTGATTAGACTGATTTCGCTTTTATTTTCTTAAATTATTACGGAATTTCTTAAGTTTTATTATTGTTTAATTTAAAATACTGGGTATTTATGGATATTTTAGTGTGATGTAAACGGCGCTCATGATTGTACGGTAGAGGGTTCCGGATTAGAATCCAGTAATGCCAGTTCAAAATGGGAAATCTGATTTTTTACAAGCTTTAATCCTATTTCATTTCTTTTAATAATTTTGTTACATTTTAACATTTTGTTTAATATTTTTATTGCATCCCATAAATGAAGCATGCTCAATTAAAATTGGTTTAATCGTGTTACATCTTTTAAACTGGTTATCGCAAAATTGAAGAACAATTACGGGATATTTACGATTTAAATAAAAATTACTTTATTTTCTGTGATGAGCATCTTTCCAATGTTTTTTTAATTTTTTTAAACATCGAAAATTAGCTTTCGATGCAGAAAATCAAAACATGAAATGACGCCTATCGATTTCAAAATATCGCTAGTTGAGTATCGACAGTTAGCCTTAATAAATAAAAACAACATGGATAAAACCCCAAAATTTGACCGTCGATAAATTAAAAAAAAAATAAAATAAAAAACTTGAATATCATTAAAAACAAAAGTCGATCTTAAGATATATTCTTTCCTCCAATAAAGATCCCGTTCTCTCACGTCGTTACTTAGTTACTTTTAAGAAATTCTCTAAAAAAAATTGAAAATGATCTCAAAGTCTCATAAACCTATCGTTTACCTCAATCCTATTACCCGATAAGCCTAGGAAACATCGTTTAGAAGTTCGTTCTGAAAAGAATCCTTCCCATCATAGAAGAACAGAACGTTAACCCATCTCACGAGTTTGGCTTCCGTATACAACACTCCACAATCCAGCAATGCCACCGTGTTATAGACGGTATCTGTTTTTCTATTGACAGAAACTTCTCGGGGGTTTTCCTTGATGTGGCTTAATCCTTTGGTAGGGCTGGCATACTGATTTGCTGGATCAAGAGCAGCTTTCCTTTCACCTAATCCCTCATATGCCAATCGAACATCGACGTGTACTGCTGACCTCCCTACCCATTCCGGCGCATCCAATCCACACTTTTGCGGATGATACTGCTATCCTACCCTCCAATAAACATCGCTCCTTATGGGTTCATCTAATCAACATAGAACCTTGGCTGAAAAAAAGGCGAAAAAACAAATGTGGACAAAATCTAACACATAACTTTTATCCTCCGACATGGAATAATGCCATAACTATACCTGCATCATATATCTCTTCCTACAGTTGACATATCCGAAACCTTGGGCTGTATATCCAAACGACTGACTAAGAATCCATAACAAGCCTAAAAAAATCAGAAAATAACTAGACGTTACAAAATACTCTCAAGACTTCTAGACAAAAGAGCAAAACTGACGCGTCACAACAAAGGTCTGATATACGAGATGATTAAACCCATTAGGGGCGTCGGTGACCGGAACGGTTTAGGCGTTGACACGGCGCGCATCACTGTAAGGTAAAGGTACCGGGTTCGAATCCAGCAGCCCTGCATTCGATCCTGACATACTTAAGAATGGGCTTTTTTTACAAACACCGGCACCCCGAGGGTTGATATGACCACTGCTGTTGCAAACCCTCGTAAAAAAAAGAAAACAAATTAAACCCATTTAGACATGGCATTGAACTGTGGGATTCAACCAAACATTCCGACTATCACTTAGATTTCTCAATCCAAAATTCGCCGAACAATAATAAACGCTCATCTTCTAAGTAACTAACGCAATCCACTGTGACCTTAAAATTCCTTTTGGGAATGAAGTCATAAAACCCCAATATATAAACTTCCACAAATCCATTTCATTTCACCCCGATCCTTTAGTTTTAAACACTCTCAACTATCGCCGATAATTCCCCAAGGAGATTATACCGCCAGTAGCCGCGCGACCTGTTGGGCTGCGAGAAAGGACCTGGTCAAATTGTCATCACTGGGTGATTCTTTGCATCCTTATGGCAAATTATGTTTTATTTTATAGTATCAGATTTTGTCTTATTGTTACTTTTTTTAAATATGTACATATCAGCAATTTTACTTGCGGTATAAACAATAAATACTGCTGTAAAAAAAAAAAAAAATAAAAAAAAATAAAAACAGAAAATTAATCGAAATTTTCCCTTTGTCCATTAATGGGAAGAAGCTAAAACTTAAAACCAGAAAACAGATTTTAAAAAAGAAGGAAGTTTGATGAAAAAGCGCGAGCTCTCTCATCTATAGATCAAAGCCCCTCCTACTTTATACATCAAAATAAATAGCCGTTCAATTGAATGTATCAACTTTTCTATCACGTTACTTCTGAAGTCAATTAAACGCAACAAAAAATTCCAGTTAAAATTGATTCAATTTAAAAGTCTTATTTTTAAAGATATAGTAAATTTTATTTTATTTAATTAATTTTTTTTTACGAGGGTTCGCAACAGCAGAGGTCATATAAACCCTCAGGGTGCCGGTGTTTTTGAAAAAAAGCTCATTTGTAAGTATGTCGGATTCGAATGCAGGGCCGCTGGATTCGTACCCGGGACCTTTACCTTACAGTGATGAGCGCCGTGTCAAAGACTAAACCTTGCGGCACCGACGCCCCCTAAATTTTTAAAAAAATTTTTTATTTAAATAATTTAATTTGTTTATTTATGATTACTCTTTATAATTGAAAATATAACAATATATTTTTCAGTACATTCTTGAGTAATTATTTTACTTGCAACTTATGGATTTTTACCAGATTATAAAATCATGGTGCTAATTTGAGGTTGAGGTTTTTAATTATGTCAAAAACTGATGTTATACGTGAAACAACCTGTCAAACGATCTGCACTTTTTTCTCTGGTTTATGATTTCGTGCAATACCCATGCCTTTTATGAAATGCTTTTGTTCAGTTGATCGGGGGGAAAAAGTCGAATGGCACGTCCGCAAACAATCAAGTTTGTTTAATAGGCCACCGGATAGGAACGGTGCTTAGTTAGCCGTATAGGTTAATTACATTAGGCACCATTAGGCCCTAGCGTGCATATCTGATCCGAAATACTTAAAATACATCTGTCAGGAGCTGACTCATCCCCACATCCCTCGGCGGCCGTTCAGCCAACCCTATCGAAAAGGTGAAAATAATTGTCTGTGCCCATCTGCTTTTTGTACCCTGTTGTCGAGATGGCACACGACAGGATCGAACAGAATGATAACTAAAAGTCGAGGAGTCTAGATTACAAAATTTAACTGTGATATGCGAAAAACGCTGAAAATTACATGCAAGTCGAATTGATGTACAAGAATTATATCAATCTTTTTTAAACAACATTCTTAAATATTTATACTCTATTCAGGGGAATTTCGAAATAAAACGAAAACTGATAGATACGGATAGATTGATCGACGTTGCCCCGAGGGCGATGACATTTTCCTGTGCTATACGTTTTAGAGGTAGGCCGTCAACAGACAACAACAGAAATCGAATAGCCCGAGTTGAGAATTGGTCAACAGTCTTGTTGTGGGCAAAGTGGACTGCAAGGAACGATCAAAGGAAGATAACAGTTTCTAAAATTGTCAATTTATAAGTTCCAAAATATTTCCAGTGTGTTATAACAAAAAAAGGACGTTTTTTAGTCGAGCCAACTCTGCTTCAAAGTGTGTTAATATTAGGGAACCGGGGATCATGTTGCATTTTTGTTATTCAAAAACCAAGGAAAAAATTAAAAAAGACAATGTAACTAATAATTAACTCAATAGTTTTATTATTTTTTCATTTTAATTATACACGATATTGTTACAAACTTTGCCAGTAGATTCTACATTCAAAAAGGAACCAAAAAGTCCTAATTAACTATGGTCCGAACCCCAACAGTTTCAGAGTTATACCACTTTTGCTGATTTTTTAAGATTTCACGACCTTGCTTCAGATAAACAACTAAAAGGTTTTGGACAAATCCGTTGACACCACTGAAAACTACGTTAAATTTCCAATAAGATGTGATCAATACTAAACTTGTAAACGTTCGTGAAATAAGGATTTTAGTATCGAGAATTTAAATTTGTTTTTAAGTTGAAAAACTTACCATGGTGATCTCTAGGTTTAGAAATAGTCGTTTAGAATCATCGTTGTAAGTTTTTAAACTTTGAAAAAAAAAATAGTTTTCATAGTTCTCGCTAAAGTTTACAAGTTTAGTATTGATCACATCTTATTGGAAATTTAACGTAGTTTTCAGTGGTGTCAACGAATTTGTCCAAAACCTTTTAGTTTTGGAGATCGTTGTTTATCTGAAGCAAGGTCGTGAAGTATTAAAAAATCAGAAAAAGAGAAATAACTCCGAAACTGTTGAGATTCGGACCACAGTTAATTAGGACTTTTTGGTTCCTTTTTGAATGTAGAATCTACTTGCAAAGTTTGTAACACGAGTAGTCGAACACTCTGTATTTAACACAGAACATAAAGCTGGTAATGAAAGAGAATAAAAGAAACAGAAACAAATATAAACTTAATAAGTTTTTTTTCCTTAATATGCTATAACTTTATTAAATTTTCCATTCGCATTAAATAATAGCTTGAATATGTGGTTTAGTTATTTTTGGTTAATATAAAAATATTACTAGTCAATTTTAAAATACTTGATTCGTGGTCATTCTATAAAAAATCTTACTATTAGGGTTGCTTCGATATTGGTTTTTTTCATGTTATACAATTTTAGTGTGTTTGTAACAAAATAATTATATAATAAATATTATATAATAATATATAATATAATTGTCATTATAATTTAAGACGAATTGATGATCTGTTGTGAGTTTATTTTCATTTAAGTATGCATAAAACCAATAATGACTTTTCTGTGTTATATGACTATTTCCTACATAAAATATTGACAGAGAATTTTAAAACGGGTATTTGGATCAATTATATAAAAAGTCATTTTATGTCATAACATAAAAATCTTACTATTATGATTGCTATGTTATTGGTTATTTTGAATTAATTTTGTTCTTTTTTTTCGTTTTTTCGAATGATTGGAAGAGTGTGGATTTTATAATTTTTATTTCTTTAAAATAAGTAAATAACACTTACGCCATAGAGAATTTATATATATATATATATATATATATATATAATTGACATTTCAGTGGTGCTAAGGGGGAAATACTTCCTAGGGTTTCGCGGAAATATTCAGTGGGCCCACGAGTGATATTAAATTTTGTCTTTGTGTAAACGGCCACGCCCTTTTCTATTTCCATGTGTAGTCACCTTCCAAAAAGGGGCCAAGAGGAAATTAATAATAACTGAGACGCTTTAAAAAAAATCCTTTCCCACTGAAAATTCAATTTGGAAATTTAATGGGTCTACGGATATGTGTTTGCAGAGGGGCAAATCCATTCATCCATTATCTTTTGACACCTCATTTCCCACTTAATCCGGACCGTCGATCTCATAGAATCTGGAATAAGCGACAATTCTGCCGACGATTCGATTCGAAATACCTTATTTAAAGATTATCGTATAAATTAACCGTTATCGATCTATCGACCGGAGTGAGCTTGCTACGTCGAAAGCCGGGTTTACCGACGGGTCAACATATGGGGAAATTAAAAAAAAAAAAAATAATAATAATAAAATCGAAATCCATCGTTCCTTGCAGGCTCTTCCCACTTTATATGGACTTCTTCCTGAGGTTCGTGCGAAAGGAAAACGGGGGTGTGAAAGGGGCGAATGCTTTTATAAAACAGTCGACGGGAAGGAGAGCTATCGGAAATTGGATGGCGGAGTTTCAATGTTTCTCCGAGACGGACAAATCAACGGGGGAACGGAAGAACATAAAACCATCAGAGTTCCTTACGCCTTTACGGCGAAGGAGAACTTCAACTGAGGCAAATCAATTTATTTACTCTTTCTCGGTCCATGTTTCCACAGAAATTTCAATAAAAAAAATTGCACCACTGAAATTTCCAATGATTAAAGCAGAAAACCAACAGGGTTCGAACTAAACGATATTTTTTCCTATGGTTCTAGATGACCAAATAACAAACCTGCTCGACCCAGGACAACAGAGAGAAAAAAACATGATTTTCATAAGATCCACAATGATTTTTAATATTCCGATAATTTCCGGGTTTTTTGTAAGTTTCAACTTAAACGTACGGATTATATGCGGATTGGTTTGAAAGAAAGCCGGATAAATTTTTCTGCAATCGTAGTCCATGAAAATAACTTTTGGTTTTAAATTTTAAGAAGATGAATCCTCGAGTTTTCGGTTTTATGTCTGAGCGAGAAATAAAATGGTCTCACCTGCGCGAGCAAGCGTGCAATTAAAAGGGGGCAAGAGCCCACGTCATAAATAATACAATTTGCCTTTTAATTCAATTAAACACTGACATTAAATCAAAGTTAACTCTCTTAGCGTAGTTGGTGTCGCGAATTTTCGGAAAATATACCAAGATGAATTAAATTATGAGCGGAAAGGGTGCCCGGCTTTCCTGTATTTAATGACAGGCTCCTCCTGCCATTACGCTTCCTTTTCGTTTCACGGTTTTATTCAAAGAATAAATGGCCGAATTTTGAGTTGAATTGGGGCCCCTTTGTAAAGTTTACGTGACTACCGTTTTTGCTCCAAGCACATAAAAAGATGGATAATACTTAAAACGGCCGAGATACTTGCTATCAATGCGCGTGCCCTAGAACATCTTAAAAAAGGTTACACTGGTAAAAAAAATCTTTATAAGAGGGCAAAGCAGTTAGCGTGTAAAAATCACATCAAAACTCGTCAGTGAACACTGCCAGAATCTCCAAAACCTGAACGTCATGATATCCTGGGTACTAGGACCGAAATGAATTTTGGTAATGAGAGGGCAGACAGCAGAATAGGATCTGCAAGACAGTATATAGACCCTTAACTCTGGAAAACCAAACACATAATCCTCTATCCCAGAATGGATCCAAGGAGAAATGGATAATCTAGGGGCATCTAGGACAATCTAGGTCACAACTTATGTTAAAAGAACCCTCAACAAGACCGACAAACACACAAGGCTAATCTCCAAGTAGTGATAGGATTAAAAGCGGTCACTGGCATCAGGGAAACATCTACACATCAGCATATTCAATAACGGCCCATCGTTAGATTATGCAATGAGGAGGAAGAAACCGCAACCCAGGTCATCTTCAAATGTGAATCAATCGCTCTACGGACAAATGACCAGAGATACAAAGAAAACCCGGGAAATGGAATCGCAGCAACGACAGTCAATAACCTAATACTTTTTAGAAGAAAGATCAAATCGACAGACTGAAATGAAGAAAGTTGAATAAGTCAAAAGGCTGCTTGAGGAACAAAAACCCCACTTCCTAGTATCCATTATCATCATCATAAAACGGCCGCTAAGAATGTACCTTTTCTCTTCTCTTGAAAGTTCTCAATATATTTGAAAAATTCATATATGTAGCCATATTTGACTGAAATACTGAACATATTCCAGATGTAATCAATTTCATCAATATTTCGCCGTTAAAACATGTTTTTGAAAAATGATTACAGTAACCTTCCCAGTGAGTATTGAACAGATTAAAAAAAAAAAGAAAAAAAAAGATAAACAGACATAATGCCAAAATAAAACTAGTTCGCAGGCTTTCTTCTTTTCAAGTTTTCGATTACCTTTCCTCCAGTTTTCCATATTTATACTTGTTCGACAGCCGAGCGGCACAATGTTGCCAGTTCGCCTTGAGCAAGTCCGATTCTAATTTGAATTTCGAGCGAATACGTTTGTTCATAATTTCCATACAATGTATTGTTCGGGTCGTGAAAAAGGTGGCTTTGAAGCTCGTCACAATGCCATTACGCGCAAGCCCTAGGACAGCGCCCATTGACTGCACTAATGCACAAAACTTCAAAATATTCCGTGTTAAAAGAAGGAAATATACATTTTATCAAGTGTTAGATAAGACGTAAAACATACAATTAATTGTATCTCTAGATTTTCTAGTAATTGATTTTTTAATATTTATCGGTAGATTTTTTGTCTGACTTTTTCCTTTGATGATAAATTACGTACAGTTCATCCATTGAAAGTTAATCGTGTCTGAAATTTTATTAATCGCTTTGACTGTGGACGACGGTGTACAGCCACGGTCTGAATATTGGCCTAAATGGGGTGACTCATGCACGTCGATTCCGCGAATAATTCCAACCGTTTCCACGATAAAGGAAAGTAATAAAGAAAGGGAAAAGCTAAGGGTTGTCGTTAGTATCGGTATTTAGTGTTATTGTGTGCGGGGGTGGCGCGACGGAGAAGGGCTGTTTCCAGGTCGATATTAGGGTGTGGTTGTAGACGCACCTAACTATACACACGCTCCCTACCCAAAGCCACGCCCCCGCTCAGTTGGAGTTAAGTAATTAATAATAAACCATTTTCCCCCCTCCCAAACGAATCTGCCTGGAAAAGGCATGATTCTCCGAGCTGGAAGGAAAAGCCGAGAAAATCGGACAAAGGGGCCATGGGAAAGTTAGGAGTCTCGGAAGATTTCACTTTTCATTTCAAGGCTTTTCAATTTTTATCTTACCACTGTAGTAAAATAAAATTAAATGAATATCGGGTTTTCAGTTTTCATAAAATTCAGAGGATATCCGTGCTTGAAAAATTATAAGTAAATCAAGTTATACGCTGAAAAGTTCCGGTATTCAAAAAAGTCTTCAATAATAACTAACAAGCCCTTTCATACACAAATTAAAAACAAAACTAAAAATAATTAAATTGAAAGAAAAAACAAGAGTAAAGTTACAAGATAACTTTCAACACTATAGACAAAATAGTCTAAAAAAGGGCAAAACACACACAAAAAAGTTTGTTTTTACTTTTTTGATAGACATAAATATAATGTTTTATTGTAAATATCTAGATTAAACGTAATCTAATCCTGGGATTATAAAAGGGAAAGTGAGCGCCCTCTCCGGTAGATAGGCATCGATCAGCCGCAAGTCTGGAAAATTACGTTTGTCAACGGAGTTTTCACCTCGCCCCCGACTTTGTGCAAAACCAAAAGCTTAAAAAAAAGAGAGCAATTTTTTAAAACATAAAGGATCAAAAATGTTTTTGCAAGGGATGCGACTTAATCCCTAGATTACAAAAGTGAAACAGAATCAGCATTCGATCAAACCAGAATCGAGGCAAAATCACGGAAATACGATTTATTTTGATATTGAAATGAAGTTATAAAACCCTTTAGTCAGAACGGATTGAAAATAAAATGCCGATGAAAAGGATCAGGACAACCTGAGATTATCAAGATATTGTGTATAAATTGTCCTTGTTGATATAAAATATGGAATATGCAAAAAAAACTTGGATTGTAGTTTAATATATCATCTTCGAATGCGAACTGCTCAATGGGGACATAACCTGCCATAAAAAAACCTAGGGAATGAAATTGTACCAACGAAAGTACCTAATACCTACAGACCTAATAGTTTTGAGAAGAAGGATTGAGTCGATTGCACTGAACTAGGGAACTAGGAAGGTACAATAAGCCAGAAGGCTGCACGGGGAGCACAAACCCGCTTCCTAGTATCCTCCATCCATCCATAGTTTAGCATAATAATATTTCTCAATAATGATTTGAAAATTTGTCTAATGCTGCAAGAAATATATATATAATAAGAAATTTCCCGAGAACATCGTCCTGATTGCACTAGCCAACGTGTGCGAACCTTTCTGATTTATCACTATTGCTGCACCCGTGATCTTCAGGCGTTCGGGTAGCATCGCTAAAGCTGGACGAACGTTGGCGTTTCTTCTTTCCGAATTGAGTCGGCCCAGGTCCGCACAATTTCGCGTTTTCAGCTCGGCGGCAGGGTTTAATTCGCTGTACTTGCTCAAAAGAAAACATGGGAGCAACAAGTGAAGCAGGGATTACTTGCTCGGGACGGGTAGTAGCCCCACATGACGTCAATTCACTTGTTGATATGTCTTCAGGGGCAGAGAGAGCCTCTTCGTTTTCACACGCCCTCCAAATTCGCCTCATACGCAATCGCCCTCGTCATCTCCAGGGTAAGTGCACTCACCTTCACTCACATCACTGGAAATACGATTTGAATACCGAGCAATTTCCAAAACATAAAAATTAAACAAAAACCGTCAGCACTCGATATTATTTTTCAAAATCGCAAATAATTACAATATATAATATTTAAAGAAAAATGCACTTTATTCCACTTCCCGAAAACGCAAATCCAGAAATACAGAACACCGTGCTTAAAAAAAGCAAATCCTTTTTAACAGAAACAGTTGAATTTCCCGGACGAGTGTTTATGCTTGAAATAAACTGAGTTTCGATATTGGTACTTACGAGTCTGGCATCAAGCGGTGGCACGTAGGAAGTGCTGTGGTCCTCTTGAAATGAGAGGCTGGGGTGTCAAGGGGAGCTTTTTATAGGCGCGGACCCACCCCCGAAGTGAGGGTGTTGGTGGGGGCGTCGCCCTGACGACACGGAGGTAGCTCCAGCATCCCCTAAAAGAGAGCAGCATACGCCTCTTCCGTATCGCTTCGTAACATAAAAACTTCCGTATAATCAACTTTTCTTTAACCTTTTTTGTTAAAAACAAATTCTAGGACAAGTTCCATAAATATCCAGTTCTACCGTTCTAACTCAGCATTGATCAGCATAAAATCGAGTTCTACACAAATGGTGATGACGAATAGACCACGAGATCGTAAAAAACACCTTTTTATCCACGGTGAACAGCAAAAAGTACATTTTAATAACAATATGTAGTTTCTTTCTCGAGATCCATTTATACTACGAATCTCCAGAGTTATTCATGGAAAAATAAACAATTCTTATTATTACTATCAGCCAATTATTTACCATGAAAAAAAGACATTATCATAAAATAAAATGATATGAAAGTATTTTAAAGAGTGATTTTATATAGAAATTGACCGAGGATGAATATTTCTGGTCCGTCTTTCCTCTTTGCTGTCTGGAGCGATACGCGTTTATGCTAAACATGTGTTAATTTAAGGTACAAAAGTAACTCCTTGTAACGTGTCTAAAAAAATAAGAAATATATATATTCTCTCTCTCTCATTTTTCGATCTAATTCCTTTTTATATATATGTATCTCTTTTTTCTGCCCACATTTAAGTCATGGTGTCTGTGTACATATTGTGACAATATACTGCGCTCTTTCCCGTACAAACTCCCTCACTCCCTCACTCTCTCTCTCTCGCTCTCTCTCTCTCTCTTTCTCTCTCTCACTCTCTCTCTCTCTCTCTCTCTCTCTCTCTCTCACTTCCGTGGGTTTTTTATTGAATTCTTCTAAGAAGAAAATCATAAGGTTATTGCTCTATTGTTGATGTTGCTTATATGCTAAAATTTTGTGGTTATAATACCTTTTCAATTGTAAAAAAACAGTTTTTCGTTGTGCAAAATGTTCCATAAACAAGGATTCACAATTTAAAAAAATATTATATTAAATCGCTAAAAATTTTAGCTAATTCAAACAAAATGGGAGAGAGAGTGAGTGAATGAACGAGAAAGAGAGAGAGAGAGAGTGTGTGAGAGAGAGAGAGAGAGAGAGTGAGAGAGAGTTGTTTATTAAATTGAATCTCCCTTACATAAACATAACATTATGCTACTATGCTAAGAAGCCTATTTTTAAGGGTTAACTTCATAAGTTATTACATGAACTGTAATAACTACATGATATGTATATGGTTGTCATTTATGAATTTAGTTTACTTGGTTGTTGTTTCATTATGCTGTTTAAAATGCATATCATGCATTTATGATAAATAAACGCCGAAATGAAGAATTTTATAGATCGAAACTCGGAAAAAAAATCTGTGATTAAATACAATATTTGTGACAGCAGTTATACACGATCGGGTTAAAACGCCCGTTTTAAGTCGTCGGGGACAACTTTCTGAATGGGTTAACTTGGATGACTTGGGAATTAGTTAAGTAACGAAAACCCGGAAAGCTTCAAGTTGGTGAGTGAAGTGACGAGGGGGGTAGAGGATGACAAGATGGGCCCCCCCGTCTTATAAACAATGCTTACAACCCCACCTAAGCATACACTGACTGGGCGAATATATTATCCTAAACCCATCTTATTAATACGCTTTAACCCATTTTCAACGCTTTGAATAATATCGAGGGGTGTGAAGAATATGTGAGTTACCTCGATTTGTCAGTTTGAAAATCAACAGTTTAAATATAATAAGTTTCAAATTAAAAAAATTCATTTAATATTTTATAATTTTTTTAAAGAATAAATTTAAAGCCTTAGTTATCGAATTAAAACATACAGATTTTATGATAAGTAAAGGTCTTTTTACAACATTAAGATAACGATCTACGCAGACGCGAATGCTGATATATTGGGCTGATCTGAAAGCACCAAAAAAGCTCTCGCGTACGACAATTCGCAGATTGATTTTATTCGTAATCTTTATATCGATCGTTTTAACAACATATGTAGGACGACGTATTAATCGATACTGCAAACTTTTAAATAATCTTTGATCGAAAAAGTCTCATATGTATTTCTGAATTTAATGTCAGAACTGAAGTGTTTTAGTTGTTAAGGAAATAAGGTGGCCAATGAGCAAAATATTTCGCGAATGCATTTTGTTGATGTTCCGACATTGACAAACGTTTACAATTGACTGTCTTTTTTTGCTATTAAAGAAATCATCGTTGTTTAAAGATTATCCTTTTTAATTTTGTTACCATCCTGTAACTATTTTCCCCTCTCTCTCTCTCTCTCTCTCTCTCTCTTTCTCTCTCTCTCTCTTTTTTTCTCTCTCTTTCTCACTCACTCTCACTCCCATTTTATATATTTTTTTAAAAATTGTGAATCCTTGATTTTGGAACATTTTACACAATGAAAAACTGTTTTATTATAATTGAAAAGGTATTGAACAACAACTACAACAACATCAACAATAAAGCAATAACGTTAGGTTTTTCTTCTGAGAAGAATTCAAACCACGAGAGAGAGAGAGAGAGAGAGAGAGAGAGAGAGAGAGAGAGAGAGAGAGACAGACAGACAGACAGACAGAACGTGAGAACGTGTTATATAAAAGATGATGAACGGGAGAGGGAAATGACATATATTTAATATTAATTTTTTAATAGAGTATACAATTTATATACTTAAAAGCTAAAAAGCTAAAAACATAAAAATATGAATAAATCCTGTTGGATAAAAAATAGAATATAGGACGATCTATTTTGACAAACAACAAGAATACAAAAAAAAATATTTTAGAACTATTTTTTTTTGCGCGCGATAAGCCAGTATACAAAATCGCGAATCATAGGTTGTAAGATATAGCGAGAAAGATACAGAAAGAGAAAGAAATAAAGAGAAAGAGTGCTAATAGTTAAATTAATATGTTTACTTTATATCTAGAAAGTTGGTTTTTTATTTATTTATTTTTTTAACTAAACACACCATTCGTATTTCTGCAAAATATTTAATTACTAATGCATTTCGGGCCACATCCTTGGTCCTTCTTCAGATTTAACGTGCTAAAATGTAGATTACTAAAGCTTTGTATAGGTCATATAACATTGATATTTAATGGTAAGTAATGAGACCTCATTGTCCCTCCTGATTTTTATAGCTTTTCTAACTTTTCTCACCACCGAGATCCATTTGGCTAAATAGTGAGTTATGTACATAAAAAAAATATTCTTTATAGATGTGTTGTTATAAGAAGAGGCACCAAGAACCTGGCCCGAAATGCATTAGCAATTAAAATATTTTGCATAAAAATAAACGGTGTGTTAAGTTAAAAAGCGAACTTTCTAGATTAAAAATATTATTTAGAGATTGTGAGATGTGGTCTAGTGTGACGTAGGTGTTAGAAAAACATTTTCTTTAACGTTTCAAGCTTTATTGAGATCACCTTCAGGGCCTGGGATTTATAAATATTGTTTAAATTATACAAATACATGTAGGATGTGAAAAAAGTGAATTTATAGAATGCTAGAAATTTGAGACTCAATCAAAGTATTTGTACTCACACAAAGTACATATTAAAAATACTTTTAACACCATATAAAATTAAAATTAATAAAAAAATAGACTTTATATATTTATAATAAAAATAAAGATATCAACCCGCAAAAATATTTTTTTCAAACCAGACATTTGTTTTTCTTGGTTGTGTCAGTCAGATGCGCTTAGGCAAGGGTCCATGTGCACATTTCCCCGTGCTTTGAAAAATAGTCAAAGCTGAAAGACTGGAGACTACAGTAAACCATTTTTTTTCCTGAAGCACAAGCTTTAGGAAAGATACATTTTTATTTCGATTTAATATCCTTTTACAACTTTTTATATATACATTTCCTAGATTTCATTTATTTAAACAGATATTTTCTAATTGATAATTAGGCTTTATTTTATTTTATTAATTTGGAACTTTGAATTTTACTGTTTTTGTTAGTTATATGTTAGCTAAACTAAATTTTCTCTATTTTTTTGGGCTGATTTTAATGTCACGGTCTACCTCTACATGACAAAACTAAAAATCTAATCCAAAGCTCTTTTTCTGACGAAAAATCTAAATGAAACAAAATGTTTACGGACAGGAAAGTGGTTGTTCACAGAATTTTAAAACTCAATTTGCCTGAAAGGGAATAAAGGGAAAACTGCGGGGTCGCTTTTAGCAAATGCATCTTTCCTGGGCCGAATGCCGATGCCTTTCTTTAGATTGTTATAAATAATAAAGGAAAATGGTTACCCCGGTCTGTCTGGGCGAGGACCCTTTCCTAAATATTTTAATGAATTCATTACGGCTAAGTTTGCCGGCGTATTGAAAGCGCCTAGAATCGGGTTTGAATACAGCCGTGTGTTGCGGAAACTCAATTAACGCCGTGCCGAGGAACGATATGACAGTTCAGATTCCAATCGACACAAGCTCATGAAACTAAACTAGGTAGCCATTATGATTTGATGTTTGATGTTTCATGATTTGACTTTTAGAAAAATAAATTTATTATATTGGATACGATCAATTATAATATGAATTTATATTACAATATAGTCTATATTTATATATATATATATATATTTTTTTTTTTTCTACTTTATAAACGTTATCACTTTCACAATTCATTGGGCAGTTTAATGAACAGCGAAACAACAGGACCTTTGTGGCAATATACTGGTGCTCAAACCATGTTTTATGTACTTTTATGAAAATAATTCCCATAACTTTAGTATATGGTAAGACAAATATATAAATTTAGGACTTAAAGAGGTCTAATTAAAAAATAAGAATAAGAAGTTATTCCCTAAAACCGTAAAGAAATTGTTGGTTTTAGTTAAACCTCGACTACTCAATGTTCCAGCTACAATCTTAGGCACATATAGACTAGCTAGACAACATAAAACCTGGACAATCTGTACAAGACGCTATGAGTCTAAGGGGGACACGTCTTTGTGTATTTTTGGTAGAAAGATAATATTATAGAAATCAAAATTAATGATAGTACATTAATTTTAAACAACGAAATAAAAATTCTAGACTTAGTAATAGATGTACATTTAGCCTGGAATATTGGCAAAGCCTGGAGTCGGATACATTTCATTGTATGCCAATTAAAAAGCTATTTAATGTTAATAATACGTCCATGAAGCTGAAACTTTTTAATGCACTAATGATTCCAATTATAACTTATGACCTTGCTAACCTTTCTAGTAAATATCTTCATAAGTTATATGCTACTATAAATATGTGTATCCGCAAATTTGTACATTTTAAAAATTGTTGGCTTGTTAAAACACAAAATTTTGACTATTTGCCATGACATAATAAAAATGGTGAGTATTATCCATGCCATAATAACGGTACAAAAACCATTATATCTATTTGATATTGTTTTTCATTTTAAAGTAAAAAAAACCCTACTTTTTACACGTTCTCAAACTGCATTTAAAATGCCGTTATGTCGCACACACTGTTTTTATAAAACATTGTTTCCAAAATCTATAAAACTTTACAATAATTTACCCCAATGTCATAAAATCATCATGTAAATCTAAACATATTTATAAGAAACATATAAAAACTTTTCTCTCATTCCATTATAATCAATCATACTCTGCACAACATCAACAATATTTAAAAATGTATGTAGACAGAAAAAAATTATATTTTTGTGTTTTGTATTTTGAATTATGTAAACTTTATTTGTATGTACGAATGTTGGTTAAATATAAGAAAGGTACATGAGACCTAATTTTTCAAGCTATAAAAAATGTTCAATCTCTCTCTCTCTCTCTCTCTCTCTCTCTCTCTCTCTCTCTCTCTCTCTCTCTGTCTCTCTCTCTCTCTCTCTCTCTCTCGCTCCCTCAATCTTTATCTATCNTGTTTCTTAAATATAAGAAAGGTACATGAGACCTAATTTTTCAAGCTATAAAAAATGTTCAATCTCTCTCTCTCTCTCTCTCTCTCTCTCTCTCTCTCTCTCTCTCTCTCTCTCTGTCTCTGTCTCTCTCTCTCGCTCTCTCGCTCTCTCTCTCTCGCTCCCTCAATCTTTATCTATCTATCTATCTCTATTTACCTAATTGTCTTTCCCTCTAAGTCTCTTCATATTGAACACACATTATAACGATAATATGTATCACCATAAATCGTTACAAATAATTAAAAATAATATTGGAAAGTATCTAGAAAGTTGGGGAACGCCCAGTTTTCGAAAAATCTCGTGGCCGGAGCTAAAAATGAAGGTTGCTTAAAAATCCAAAAAAGACGGGAAATTATATGCACGGGGGAAGGCCAGATAAATGAGATAAAACAGGTGTGATTTGAAATTCATAACATGAGCATCGCAGGGACTTAAAAGGTAATTAATATTGCATTTTAAATTATTTCTTTTATTTATTTAAGTTTTTTTAAAGGAACTCACAACCATTCCAGCAAATCCATTTTAGAATAGTTGTGATTCCTTAAAAAAAAGTTAAAGCAGCTTAAAATAAGTTAACAACTAGGAATGATAAAGAGGAGAATAAATTTCATTGCTTATACTTTTCTAAATTGTAATAATATAGTACTGTATCAAAAGAGCTTTTTTCAATCAATTCCTTCCCATAAAGCTTTTTTTTTGCAAAATTGATAAATTCCGTTTTATGAAACTTGTAATTACATTAGTGTCTTCTTATCTTTTTGTCATTTTTATTTGTGTTCTATATTTATCGTTGATTAAGTAGCATTTTTGCGTTTGTCCATTTCTGTTTCTACAATATTTATAACGATATTATAAATTGAAACTAATGTTCCTGGTTTTTGACTAATTTTGTTATTATTAAACATATTCACATTTAATGTGGCTGTTTTCATTAAAAAGAGAATTCGCCGAACATCCCGAGGCATTATGACTTGTGTGAAATGATAGGAATTAATTTAAATGAATCGGCGTTAGCATTTAAGTCGTTGAAGTAATAAAAGACATTCATGTGGGGTGGAGTCGATAGAGGGAACAATGGAGCCTCTCTTTGTAATTGGCAAGCCCACTCAGGCTAAAAACCATTTACCTCCAAGGGGGAGGACCTGGGGACAATTTCATAAAACATCTAAGGGTGCATTTGCCGGTATAAATTGAAGAATCCCAATTGTCATCTTCTCACCGGCTCTTTCTAACTAAATAAACGAATAACGTGCCGAATCAAACCAGCTAAAAGACAAACGGACGTTAGTATGAGTAATACTGACTACTGAAAAATAAAAAATCGAATACAAAAAACGTAAATCGCTGTTACAAAATTTAAAAAAATTCACCTCAGAATCAGACAACATACATAAAAGAAAGGTAATGAAAGAGTAAATATTTCTCACAGACTGACATATTTAAAGGATATTTATTTAGATAATTTTATATATTATGTATTTCTTAGATATAGAAAAGTCAACTATACAACTCCCCCCCTCCCCCAAGAAGCACGAACGAATTGTTTCATGACGTAAGTTCTAAATGGACAGAAATGGACTTGAAAACTTACGAATGTTGTATGCTCACAACAGGAGTGATGATATGAACAATACTAATAATTTCGACCTCAACAGTTTAACTTCTGATTTTTCCTTCTTGAAGGAAAGATAATAGGTAAACAAAACAAAAAATAATAAAAAAATAAAAATAAAAAAATAAAAACCAGCTCTTTTCAATCTATACGTTCGGATTTATTTTATCCTTCCTCAGGTGAGTTAGCGCCTATACGCAGAACAGATTTCTTACATTTTTAGACAAACATGGTTATCATTGTTTCTTTACTCCTTACAGTGGTTAAAACAGTGATCATCAGTCATTAATATTTTGTAATAGCTTGTTTTAAAAGAAGCCAGTGTGCTACATTGTGATAAGAGATTATATATATATATATATATATATATATATATATACTNGTTTATATAGTGTTGCGTCCGTCGCTTGTCGCTGGGGGCGTTGCGTTAGGGGGCGTGGTCTCCGAGCTCGTTGGTCGGTCTCGGTCTCACCGACAAAAAACCCGCGAGTGAAGACAGAACCAGTAATGCCCGTGTGCCGGTTCAACATGAGTTATTGTAAGTGTTGAGTGTTTTTGGGGGGCTCAATCACGAATTAAGAATCACTGTTTCATTTGTATGCGTTGAGATGTTAACAGCAGTGTGTATCGATAAAAGAAGCCAAGTATACTTCCCTCAAGAGCACCTCCTCTAGTGACCTTTAAACTTATAATAATGTCTTAATAACCTTCAAAAGTTAAAATTAATTTATTTTATATTTCCGAGAAACTCTCAGCTGCTCAATCTCTTGGGTTTTTATTGACCAGGGGCGTTCACATTTAGTTCTACGTTTATGTCCTTAAACGTATGAAATGTTTATATTTAAGGAAAAGGACTATTTTCCGTAAGAGGTGTAATCTGAAGAAGCAAGGTTAGGACATAGTATCCTAAGTGCTAAAGAAGCTCATTTTTATCCATTTTTGAAATATGTCCTTTACATGCCGGATAGAGTGATAGAGGTATCATTTATCAAACTCTCTTTGCTGAATGGTTTTGCCATGTTCATTAACAGTCTTCTTGACAAGTTTATGTGCAAGTTGATGGAAGTTTAAGTGCTATAATTCACAATCCTTATGGATCCAGAATCTCATAATTAGCATTAGCTCTGATGAAAAATAACTTATTAGTAGATAAATTATTCACAGCACGACAAAGCTGATTATACGGTCATGACCCAGTCCGACATTTTGGAAGAAGCAAAGTAAAGTGAAAGCAGAATTTTAAATCGCCCAAACGTCATAGCCATTATAGAAAGTTCAAAAATTAAATAATGCGAGTGTATCATAAATTGTATATNTATATATAATATCTATTTATTGCACTAAAGGACGTTGTACAGATAACAACATTATTTAAATACACAGTGAGACAAGAATTAAGTAAACAATAAGATAAATTTAACTCTAAAACAACAATTTTTTACCACAAGTATGTATTTAAACGCTGTTTTTTTAATACAATAATCATTTTTGACACCTCATCTCGTTTATATAAGTTGATTTTTGCTATTTTAAAAGGAGAGTTTACCATTTCCAAAACTTTACAATTAACACTATCACATTGAATATGAATTTATTCTCCTAGCTAAAGAAATTTACTTCAATAAATAAAAATATTTATGTTTATTTATATAGCGAAGGTATCTTTTATTGGTGATTTCTATCTGAAATGAGAGAGCGAAAGCTATCATTAAGAGTGTGATTCAAGCTCAACCCTCCGGTCAAATAAAACAAAGAGTGGTATAACAATGAAAATGTTCTAAGGAACGAATCCCTTTGTTTCGCCCTTTTATCATCAACTATCTGGATAATAGCTTAGCTGTATACCTTTATTTATTTTACTGTTGTCATTTATTTAAGAAAGCTGACGATATATATGGGAGGCTACATGAAAACGTTTAAAAATGTTTAATTGTGTTTTTGTTATGTTTATGTAGGGCTTTCAGACAATTCGTCAGTTTTAATGTGTGTGGGATGTATAACCAAACTTGTTATTTGGTTTTGTGATTTTTTCCAAAGTCAATTTTGCATAAACGCGAAAGCTAATCTCTGTAATATTTATGAATGAAAAAGTAAAAAAAGAAACTTGTGAGTAGGGCAAGTTAACATTTTATTAAAGTCACTTAATTACTTATACACAATTTTTTCGAAATGAAAAATTTGTGTCAGGCGGGATTCGAACCCATGACTTTCGGCTAAATACGCTGCTGCTCTAACACCTCAGCTACCGTGACTTTGATCGCCCATGCTACAAACCTCCCATTTCGACGCCCCGTTTTATTCCAATTGTAAACACAGTCCCGCTAATGTATTGTACAATCGTTAATAAAAAGTATTACTATATGAAGCAGCGATTTGCTTACAATTGGAATAAAACGGGGAATCGGAATGGGAAATTTGTAGCATGGGCGATGGAAGACACGGTAGCTCATGTGGTCGAGCAGCGGCGTATTTAGCCGGAAGTCGAAGGTTCGAATCCCGCCTGTGACTCAAATTTTTCATTTCCAAAAAATTGTGTATAATTAATTGAGTAATTATATAATTATGCATATCCTGATAAAAATAATTAAAAAGTTAGTATTTTCTTAAAGTCTTTGTAAAGAAATAGACACAAATAAAATGGCGGAAAAAATGGCTATTTTCTTGGAATGTGTTCCTAGCCTTTTCATTTCTTTGGCGAGGTGTACAATCGTTATAATTTCAGTCTGGAAAACTGTAGTGTATTTACGTAAGTATAAAATCGGTTCGGCCTTCTGATTCGTCACGAGCACACCAGCTCCCATGCCTCTATCCGTTTTTGAACCGTGAGAATACCAGCAGGAATTTTCCTTCAGATATATACCTTGGCACACTCTTCCCTTTCTAGTATAAGTACATTGTTCTTGTACATTTGTTGTGGTTATATTTTGCAGTGGTGGCTTCGATTGGCATGTTTTGTATGGAATTCTGCCTGCAACCCCTTCCTCAGCATTATTCGTGGACCTGGCCTATCGTTGCAGATGATAGTTCATTTATGATCCTGTGAACAGCTGCAGGCTTCTCCTTGGATTAGAATGTGGAGAAGTGTTTAGCTACACCTCCAAGTCAGCAATTGTACTCGTAGCTACAGTGACACCATAAACGATAAACAGAAATAGAGATTAAGTCAGAATTGAGAGTGTTAGACAAAAAAAAGAGAGAATGAAAGAACGATTATTTAATCCAGGGATTAATTTAATTCTATTATATTAACATCGAGCATAAATAACCAATATTAGGCTATACACAAATCTGATATAATTAACGTCAAATAATCTAAGAATAACATTCGGCCAAAAATATGGGGAGGTCATGTAAAAATTTTGTTAGGAAAAATGAAAACGATCTGGATTTTTTTGCCCATGAGGTCGTAACTTAGGGAGACTGTATGCTGTGCCAAATTGCTAAATTTTAATAAGATGGGCCTGACGCCTTTCCCGGGCTTTTTCTATTTACAGGTGCTGCACGAGGAAAATAAGTGTTGTGTTATAGATTTTCGGAATAATCAGTAAATTAATCGGACTTCATTTGCTACTTCCTGCTCGTGTTTCTTTACAAAAACATAGCGGGGTTTCCCAATTGATTTGGGGGAAGCTTAACTAGGGGGTCCGCTGCGAACTTCGTGTAAAAGTAATAATTACAAAAATAAAGGGAGAATGAATAAATAAAATGTTTAAAACAACTAATAACAACGAGTACTATAAAAGAAAGATTTTATTTTGCAGCCATTGTGTTCTCAACAGACATGTTTTATCTATGAAACTAATGCCAGCCTCTTTTAAGAAACGTTGGATAAGTCTGTTCAAATTATTGAGTCATGGCCATTGACGTTGATATAGATAAATAGATAAATTGATTACCTGCCTCTTTACGACCTGTGCAACGCGACCAGTATTGCTGTATTGTGCATATCCATTTTTTATCTAGAGCTCCAAGTTAAGCTTGAGGATTTTTACCAGACCCCAAAGCTTTTTCAAGAGCCCTCGTGTATATCCTTCAGGTCCTGGCTTTTCCTCTCCCAGGATTAGGAATCCAGTCTATATAGGACTTCGCACCAACAGAGGACGTGTTCCGCTGTTTCTTCTTCTTCTTGGCAATATCTGCAGGCTTTGTACCACCCCGACTCTATACATATGCCTCCGGAGTCTGTGTCCAGTCAGCAGTATATTATTATTCTAGTCCTAGCATGTCCTAGATCTAGTAGTCCTGCCGTTAGTTTCTGCGATGGCCTTAGATAAACTTTTTCGCATGTCTCTGTCCCGGGCTATATTCCCATTGAGCCGAGGACTTATTATTAATCCATTGTCTAATGGATCCACGTTTTTGGTAGTTTGATAAATGAAGTCAAGACTTTTCACAATACTATGTGTTGATATCTCTAAGCTCTCATCATTCCCAGCTTCACCATACAGAAGGTAGGTGGCTGTCTTGTGCGAAAGCACTTTCACATTTACAAGAATTACGTTTTGAAACCTTATCTCTGTTGATGGACCAAAATGGCCAACGTTTTCAAAAATGAAAAATGACAATGTATACTGTCGTATTTCTAAGATATTTTCCAAAGAGTATCACAATTTTTGATGCTAATGACACAGTTGAAGTCTTCGAAAAAATCCAGTTTTGGGTTGAATCTGTTGAGAAAGAAGAGGTGGAATGTTTTCCCGTATTAAATGATTTGTTTTAAAAGAAAATCTGCAACTTGCGACCGGCACTTTGATTGATGAAATATGTGAACACCTTTTAAGTTGGGAGATGGTTTTTGAGCACTACTTCCCTACAGCTCAAGATACAACGTTACAAGACCAGGAATGGGTGGACAAACCTTTTTAATTTCGTCAAACCAGACTATTTTCGAGTGAATACGAATGTTTGAGAGACATTACTTCAGACTCCCTCTTGAAATCTATTTTCGAATCCGATAGTTTACCCCAAGTTTCGACTTCGTCAGGAAAACAAAAATTTCAACCTCTCGCTGAAAAAACAAAACGACGTCTATTTGCAACAAATTACCTACACGAATCCGGATTTTGTATCTATCCAACCAGGAAATACCGAAACTGTCTAGAGGCTGAACCAGACATCCGTCTCCAGCTATCACAAACTAGTCCCATAAATTCATTAATCATTAATGTTCAAATTAATACTTTTGAAATTGGCCCGGTTTTACATACTTATTGATTCCTTTCTTTCCAATTTGATGTTTGTGTTCCACAGTTTGTAAATAAATGCATTAGTGTTTTTTTTTGTATGTGTGTTCAAATTTGGGGGGGGGGTTATTGTGAAAAAAGGGCCAGGGGCAACGGTGGGAATCGAACCCACGACCGCGGCGTGAGAGTCTCTCATGCTAACCACTCGGCTACCGCGGTCCCCTTGCATTAGTGGTCTAATTGAGAAAATTAATCTTTATTTGTAAGGTCTTGGTATGGTATGGTGGAAAAGGTTACTAGGAAGCGGGGTTTGTATTACCCAGGCACTGCAGCCTTCCGGCTTATTGTACCTTCCTAGTTCCTTAGTTCAGTCAATAGACTCAATCCTTCTTCTTAGAAGTATCAGGTCATTGACTGTTGCTGCTGCAATTTGATTCCCTAAGTCTTTTCCGTACGTTAGGTTAAACCTCCATGCTTCGCATTCGAAGATGATATGAGTGGCTGATTCCTCCTCCTCATTACATAATCTGCAAATGGGATCATCGCTTTATAAACCCATGTTGTGTAGATGTTTTCTCAGATACCAATGACCGGTTAGTAGTCCTACCGCTCCTCTGAGTTTGGCCTCTCCAATTGCAGCAGTGTTTTTGCCATTCTCGGTGAGGGTTGTTTCATCGTAAGTTTGCTTTGTCTAGGACCACTAGAGTTTATCCACTTCTCCTTTTGTTTTGCTTGGATCCATTCTGCGATGGAGGATTCTATATTTGTTTTTGTTATCCCAAGAATAGGTTCGGGGCCTACGTATGTTCTTGCAGATCCTCCTCTGGCCAGTTTGTCTGCTTTCTCGTTACCCAAAATTCCCCTGTGCCTTGGCACCCAAGATATCATCAGGTTGTTGTGTTTCCCCAGGTTTTGGAGATTTTGGATGCATTCATTGACTAGTTTTGATGTGATTCTTTTACATGCTAATGCTTTAATAGCTGCTTGGCTATCTGTTCTTATGAGGATTGTTTTGCCAGTGTAACCTCTTTTAAGATTTTCCAGGGCACAAGCATTGAGTTTGATTGCTCATGTTTTGGGCTTGTACAGAAAACGCCTGATCCGGTTCCTTCGTTTGTTTTGGGGCCATCTGTGTACTATATCATTGTATCTGATGCTCTCCTGTGTTCTTCCTCTCCTTTATAGTCCGTTGAGACTTTATAGGAAGTTGTTAAGATTGCTTCCGGGATCTTGTAATCAGTCCCCATTTCTAATAATGGGTGTCTGATTTTGTTTATTATGGTTGTATGCCCGAATTGTTTAGTTCCTTTCCAATTTAATTGTTTCTGGAGCCTAAGTGAGCTTTTCCTAGCCTCTCCTTGTATGAATATTGCCAGTGGAGGTAGGTTTAGCAAAGTTTGTAGGGGTTGTTCTCATCGCCCCTGAGGGCAGCATAGGTTTGCTAGTCTTTGTATGCTGCTTAATGTTTGGGTAGCTACTTTTTGTTGAGCTATGTTTTCACCAGATTAGTGATCCATAGGTTCTGGGTTTTATTACTGCCGTGTACAGCCAATAGGCTATTTTCGGTTTTAGTCCCCAAAATTTGCCTAAGGTCCTTCTTGTGGTCATTAGCGATATTTTACCTTTTGCATTTTAGTATGTTGTAGGTGAGGATTCCAGGTTAATTTCTTATCAAAGATTATTCCTAGATATTTGATCTCATTTTTTAATAGCAGCATTTCGTTATAGAAGGGTAATCCTTTTATTTCTATATTTCTTTTCTTGGTGAAAGCGATTAAGGTGGTTTTTGAGGGGTTTACTTTAAGTTCCCTTTTTAAACATCATTGTTCCACCACGTTTAGTGCTCTTTGGGTGAGCTCTTTTAATGTTGAATCGAATTTTCCCCTGACTAGTATGACAGTGTCATCTGCATAGCCTTGGGTAAATTCCACTTTCATTTAGTTTGCATATGAGGTCGTCCACTACCACATTCCACAGCAGAGGCGAGAGTATTCCTCCGTGCGGATACCCCCTCGCCAGCACTGCTTCTACTTTTTCGTGGAACATGGAGGCCTGCACTTTCCTGCTTTTTCGCATTGATTCATCCATCCATAGCAGGTTTTGTCTGTTCCTCGCTGTTTGAGTGATGTAACCATTGCTTCGAAAGGAGTGTTGTCAAATGCTCCTTCAATGTCTAAGAAGGTTCCCAATGCTATTTCTTGCTTGTTCAGTGAATCCTCTATTTGTATCGTTAATTGATGTAGTGCTGATTCACACGATTTTCTTTTCTGATAGAAGTGAGTTCTTCAAGTTGATATTTGTGAAGGGGTTTTTCTTTTAAAGAACTGCCCCTTATGTGTTTTTCAACTAGCCTTTCAGGTGTTTTGAGTAGAAAGGATGTTAGACTAATCGGTCTATACGATTTTGCGTCTGCGTAGTTGTTCCGAGCAACTTTAGGAATGAAAACTACTTTTACAGTTCTCCATATGCTTGGGATATATCCCATTGCTAGGCAGCTTCTGTATATTTTTACAAGTAGGGGGATTAGTATAGTTTTTCCCTTTTGTAGTAGTACTGGGTATATCCCGTCTGTTCCTGGAGATTTGAATGGCCTAAGTTATCTATAGCCCATTCAATCTTATCATAGGTGATTACTGTTTTGACTATTTGCCCATCTTCCCTTCGGGCTTTGTGGCCTTTGGCTGGTTCAGCGCCCTCCTTTATCTCCAGGTTGGCAATAGTTTTGGACTCCGGAAAGTGTGTACTTATTAGGATTTCTAATGTTTCCTTTTCGGTTTGTGTGTGTTTTCCATCTGGTTTTTTCAGTGTTCCGATGGGGTTTATAGGGTCTTTGGCGAGGATTTTGTGGAGTCTACCTGCCTCATTGATGTTTTCAATTTCCTTGCAATATTTCCTCCATGATTCCTGTTTCGCTTTTTTTATCTCCCTATTGTATTCTGTTAGGGTTTTACTATATTCTTCAGTATTCCCCGTTTTTTTTGCTTTATTCCAAAGTTTGCGAGTTTTCTTTCTTAGTCCCGCCAGGTTATCATTCCACCAGCAAACTTTTTTCTTGTTGTTGTAGGTGGTTTGTGGGCAGGCTTCTTGATATGAGTTTATTATAGCTTCTTGTATTTGCGTGGAAGTTAGCTTAATATCTTGGGTGCTTTTGATGTTAGCCAGTGTAGTTAGTGTATTTTTCTCCAGCAAGTCGCCGAATTTCTCCCAGTTTGTGTTTCGGGGGTTCCGACTCACATTACATGTCTTATCAACTTGTGTGATTTCCATGTATATGTGTCGGTGGTCTGAGTTAGATATCTCCTCAGAGACCGCCCAATTTCAATAAATTTTAAAATAGGCTTATATAATTTGTTACCAATACTGGCTTTTGCATATCCAAACCTAGACAGTTCACTCCAAATCTATAAAGAAATGAATTGAAAATAAAATGTGTCGTTTCGATGTGACAAACAATACAGTGCAATTTATAATCCGTATCTTTCTGTGTCATAATTTTAATGTTAAATTAAATATATGAGCTCCATAATTTAAGAAATAATCCCGTTCGAGAATCGAGATCAATGTAAGTGATGATTTTCCTATTGAACAAAACATCGCATATTTCACATGAAAAAATATTAGTTAGTTCAATTAACTATACTTTTTATATAAAGTCTTGGTTGAGATAAAAAAGTTAGGGTCACGAGCGGGATTCGAACCCGCGACCTTCGGCTCAATACGCTGCTGCTCTAACCACTTGAACTATTAAACTTCGCACCACTCTGACACCAATTCCCCATCTGAAAAATGGCCAAACGAGGGAAAATTCGAAAGGTTGTAGGTCGAGACGGGGATTTGGTGGATCAAAGTCACGATAGTTCAAGTGATTAGAGCAGGGCGTATTGGGCCGAAGGTCGTGAGTTCGAATCCCTCTCGTGATACTAGCTTTTTCATCTCAACCAAGATCTTACATAAAAAGAATAATTAATTGAAATTTCTAAATAAAGATAATTACGTCAATCTATAAGCTAGTTCAATAGTGATAACCCTCTCCATCACGTAATTAGGAATGAACTGGCTATGCTAATTTATAAAACTTTAATTTACTACATATACTGTAAGTGTCTAATTTTAAATACCACGATTATTCGGATCCGTTTGTTAAAATATTTTTTATAAATTATTTAGAGATCGTGAGATGCGGCCTGCTATAGTTGTGTATATTGGTATAGCCCCACGCTCTTCAAATAATCATTAATTAACGGTCAATAAACACCACACACTTTTTTATCAATTTTTCATAATTTTCAATGTACGTATATTAATTTTTTTAAATTCATAATTGAACTATGGGACCTTCATTTCGTCGTTCGAAATTCGTAAAGTACTCCAAATCGCCCTTCCACTAGTCACACGATCGAAGAGGTCGGACAGGAACTTTTTGTTTACAAAAATAAAATAAAATAAATAAATAAAAAAGTATATACTATTTTAAAAGACTAGAAATTGTTAGTCTCGTGTTGTTCCTACGTTGTTCCAATGAAAAGTTTTTTTTTTAATTACGTATATTTTTATTAGGTATTTTTTACGTATAAATTTTTGGAGAAACGCGTGTCCGGACTTAAACAAAAATGAAACGAATAAAAACTATTTATTTCTTTAAATGTTACTTGATATATGAATAAAAGTGTAAACTTTCGTATGTGTGTTTTTCCCGTTTTTATGACATGATTCTAATAAAATCACAAATTTTCGTATTATCCGGACTTTCGATCATCCGGACAAGTCCCGGTCCCTTCAAGTCCGGATAAACGGATTTCTGCTGTACTTGAATGCGAGGAGGGGTCCGCCCTGGATTTTGTTCTGTGACAGAGGTCCGCTGGCTAAAAAGTTTGGGGAGCCCCTGACATATAGTAAGTTCAGAAGTATATCGTGTTGAAATATTTTAACTTACGATAAAACAGAGGTTTAAAATATAACTTATTTTTACATTTTGTTTAGCTTTTGTTGTACCTCATTAGCGAGGTACAAGGTCTGAAATTGTATGTAACACACTTAAAATAAAAGAAACTTTCCCCTAGATATTTGGAAATCGTGAAATGCGGTCTGGTGAGACGTATGTTTCAGAAAAACATTTTCTTAGAAATGATAAATGATGGAGTGAGTGTGGTGTTCAATACTTTTTAAAAGGATAGTTCCTACTCACAGTAAGTTGTTTTGCAACGATCCGGATTTCGAGCCTTTTAGCTCATCATCATCTCAAAGAATTCCTACAACTAATTAATTCTCTACACCGTAATATAAATTTTACATTGGAAATTGGCAAAGATGGTTGTTTGAACTTTTTAGANCTTCAATCTGATGATGAGCTAAAAGGCTCGAAATCCGGATCGTTGCAAAACAACTTACTGTGAGTAGGAACTATCCTTTTAAAAAGTATTAATTATTTTCTTTATCGTGCCAACGTTTCGATCTTTATTCAGATCATCTTCAGGGCCTTGTGTTGTCTGCATTTCAACCAAAATGTTCTTTGATTGATAGCCGATGCAAGTTTCTTCTCATTGTTGGCGATGTCCTTAAGAATACGATTTCCAAATAATCATTAACTAACGGTCACTAAACACGACACATTTCTACACGATAAGAACTAAGAACATGGGATTCTATGAACAGATTTCAACTACATATGGATACCAAGCAAATAGTATTCTGAAGGAAATCGCCAACAATGAGAAGAACTTGCATCGGCTGTCAATCAGGGAACATTATTATTGAAATGCAGACAACACAAGGCCCTGAAGGTGATCTCAATTAAGATCGAAACGTTGGCACGATAAAGAAAATGTTTTTCTAAAACCTACGTCACACCAGACCGCATTTCACGATTTCCAAATAAACATTAACTAACGGTCTTTAAACACCACGCACTTTCCTCCCAGAGTTATGGCCCACCACACGAGCAATTAAATGACCATTTTTGCCTTTTGTGTCTTTCACGTAGGCAAATCTTGCAAATATTTTCCACAGAATCGGAGGCGGGAAAACAGCCAGACTCCGGCCGTGTTTCACTGTCCGACTCACGACAATCTCTATCTTTTAAATAGGATAAATCGATAAAAGCCGGATTTTGAGCCGAGGTTTCGCTCGTGGTCGGACCGTTGGAGCGGGTCGGTAAAACAATTTGTTTGGCCATGGAGGCCGAGAAACGTGTCTTGGTAACGAAGTGGTGTAAAAAGTTGTTTCTGGCCCCGCCCAAGCAACCGATTCACCTGTCGACCAATGTTACTACAGGTTGCCGCAACACGGCCCTTTGTAGTTATTATCGCCCACCTCTTTATCAACTATGGCCGACCAAACTCACCACAAAATGAATGTTTCTACCCAGAATTATCAATTAATTGATTAATTAATAACACGTGTAATGATACAATATTTTTGCTAAACATGTTTAATCCTTTCAACTTAGATGTCCTACTCATTTATAAACACTAAAAAAAAAATTAAATAACATTTAACTTTTACAAGCAAACCATTTTTTAAATTGAAGAACTATAACTATAACTATAGATTTACTTCATTTATTTTTATCAATAACTGTACATGTATATATTAGTTTTCATTTCACACACACNATATATATATATAAATGGGTACATTCTTATTGGTACAATAAGATTGACATTTCGCTAATTTTTAACTGCACTAGTTCATATTGTCCTTTTATCCTTTTGATGGTGTTTCGGTTAGCTTTGGTCGCTTCCACTGTCTCGAGTTAGCTTAGGTGAGACTGGTGTTTATTCGGCATAAATTTGTATTTTCGCCGTGATCTCAGGGATCTTAAGATCCCTATATGCGTCGGTGGCCGCAAGGTTTAGTCTTTGACACGGCGCTCACCACTGTAAGGTAAAGGTCCCGCGTTCGAATCCAGCGGCCCTGCATTCGAACCCGACGTACTTACAAATGGGCTTTTTTTAAAAAACACAGGCACCCTGAGGGTTTATATGACCTCTGCTGTTGCGAAAAAAAAAACCCTATATAAGTTCTTATTCCTTACAGAATAAGGCCACATACCAGGCGCATTGACCATGTTAAGAAGGATTTTATTTTGGAGTGTTTGTATGATTTTGATATTGCTGTGTTTGGTACAACCCTATAGTGGAATACCATATGTCCACATATGCTTTAGGATTTGTTTGTATAATAATATTTTGTTTTTAATAGTAAGGTTGGAGCCACGTCCTAACAACCTATGTCTTAAACTTATTTCTGTCCTTTTTTTGTTCAGGTGCACTTTCCATCTCAGCTTGGCATCTAACGTCGTTCCCAGATATTTAGCTGGATCGCCGTATCGTATAATAGTTCGATCGATTATGAGCGACGGGACATGGTCCACTTTTTTGTTTGTTAAGTTTATATGTACTGATTTAAGCTTGATTTTCCATTTTGTTTTGTTCATTCGTTTATCTTATTACAAGCATTTTGAAGAATATTTGTTGAATGTTTGATAGTCGGTCCGACTGATATCACCGCTGTGTCATCTGCAAACGTTGCAATTTTGACTCCTACTTTTTTCGGAAAATCACTGGTATGTAACAAGTAAAGGAGTGGACCTAATATGCTACCTCGTGGTACTCCTGCATTTATTGTTTTTAATTTTGAATATTGGTCTTCTTGTTGGACTCTAAACAGACTCTCAGGTAGGAACAGATATTATCTACATAGTGCTACGTTGCATCCCGTTTAGTTTATCGATGAGTCCTTCATGCCAGACCTTATCAAAAGCGTGTGGGACATCAAGGAAAAGATAGCAGAACAAATTTATTTTCTTCAAGAGATTTTTCTATTAGGTCCGTTACTCGGTAAATTTGGTCTATTGTTAAAGGTATAATATTATTTTTAAGGGTATTGTTTAGGATTTCACATACTTAGGTGCTCACCTTACAAAAGCGTGTTGAAATCCGCGTTCTAGAGTAGTATTCTTCACTACTCTTCGGTTTTCCGACGATACCGGACGTTAGTACACATCAGTACACATAGGGTAACGGCACCACTCATGCCGGTGGTACGGAAATAAGGTGGTTGTCAATAACGCCCCTCACCGGCTCATACGCTATCGAAATAAATAATGTGGAGGGTTAATTTAATATTGTACACGGAGAGATTTCACATGAGTCTCTTAGAAAAGGGAAAGGCCGTTTATTACGGCCCATACGGAAAGTTCCCACAGTTTTTGGCGGACACTTCACTAACTCTCGGTTATGTGAAGGCGTTATGCCCAACCCGTTTCCCCCCTTATGGTCCCGTCTCACACTACAGCATTAGTTATTACACTTCACAAGTAACAATGCATGAAACATAGCCGTGAGACAGACAAATGGGCCAAATTCACACTTTTCCGGCTATTTATTTCGCAACTTTTTCCAATGCGACTCGCCGGCTTTTCGGGCGAAAATAAACTCAACCATATCCGGGTTTTAAACGGAGTGTTACGTAACATAAAAATCGGGCGATGGGGGAGACGAGACCAGGCACACGAACCACACAGACACACTCACTCAATCGTACGCTATCTCACTCGCTGAAATTTTCACTCGTTCATTCATAAAATACACGTGTGGGTGTGTAACATAAACCTCTTTTTTAGATCTATACAGACAGAGATGGTTACATAATGAGATGTTTTGTATATTGACATGTTATGATATGTATATATAATATTGTGTACTATGTGTAAGTTGAGTATGCCGGAAGACCATTATCACTTCCTAGCTGAATGTAGAGTGTTGAAGGAGTTTAAGGTCGATGTGTGGGGCTTGAAGCAATCATTGCGAGAAAGTCCTATTAACATTTTAAATGGTAAGGATTGATACCGAATGTTTAAATATCTGGCGAATGCTTAAAATACAGGAAATTTCTCGTAACAGAATTTATCTATGTTTAAATAATATAAATAATAAGAACAACAATTTCCCTCCCCCATTATATCTTAAATCTAATGTTATGATTTGTTATTGCTTTACTTATATTTCATGTCACTACGTCATTATTCGTATGTTGTTAGTAGATTGAAAAAAAATGTAAACCCACTTGTTACATATTATGTATTTGTTAACACTCCTATTCGCTTATTTATTTGTTGTCAGAGAATTGCTAAGAAAATTAAATAATGCGATGAAAGATAAATTATTATTGTTAATTTATTTATGTTGATTAAATAATTTATTGTATATGTTGAAACTTGCACGATTTTATTTGTACGTTAAAAATGAAGTACAACTGTTGTGATTCGGACCACAGTTAATTAGGACTTTTTGTTTCCTTTTAGCATGTACAATCTACTGGCAAAGTTTGTAACCCAAGTAGCCGAACACCCTGTTTAGGGATGAAATGTCCAGAATTTTCTTTATTTTGACTAGAAATTTCAAGATATTGGCGTTACATTATGGCTTTTCCTGTAATTATTTAATATAAATTGTTAAATTAAGAAAATAGAAGATCAACCGCTTTTCACACGTTCCAAATTAATTAATGTTAGTTATTAATTTTATTAGCTTCAATTATTTGTCAATAAATGTCGATCTGTTGTTATTTTCCTGGTATTAAATTGTTGCTTTGAGAAAATAATCTCTTTGAGATGGCATTAAAGAAAACGAATTGTAAATAAACTAAAATAACGAGAAAAAATGTGAAACGTAAGAGAATACTAATTGTTTTAATGTTTAGACTTTTTAACATGTTTTAATGTATATCATGTGTTATTTGTTTAATGAAATGTTGTTAAAACGTTACAAAATATTTTTAAAAACATGAACGCTGTTCTTAGATTTTTTTACTTTTGTGTCGTTCTCAAAACTTTGTATGTCGAAGTCGAAAATGCAGGCGTCATGCACAGTCTAGCCATTATTTTCAGGAAAAATGAGACAAAACCAAATTTTCACTGTTTCGGTACGTTCGTAGCGTTGAATGTCATCCTGACCAGCTGCACCTGCGTGGGAACATTTGTAGACGGAAAGCTGATCGTATACGGTACGAACAAGTACTTCGCAATGGACACGTTTGAGACACGTTACGCTATCCAAAACGGTCAAGTCCACCCCAAGTGTTCGCCAACCGATTTCGACCCCTCGATATTCGTCCACAACCTCGGCGTTTGGAGAACCAACAGACCGATGCCAAATCATATGGGGGATGTCATAATCAGATCCGACTTCCCACAGATTCCGAGGCCTTGCATGGTCGTCGTGCTGAGAAAAGAAAACCAAAACGTCTGGGCTGTACCGCATATAACCAAGTTCGACAACATCCCCTTTTGTCTGTCCGAATACTGCGATCGTGGTGAAGAATCTTGCAGTCAATTGACATCGATGGTGAGGGGCCTGCGCCTGTTGTGCGTTTTGTACAACCTAGAGAACGGTACCATGCCGGAGAGTGCCAAGGGTTCGCCGGTCGTTTGTCAGTCCATGTTATGGGGAGTCGTATCTTCAGCCGAAAACGATAGGATCTTCTGGATCTCTTTGAGTTGGGACGAGGATTTCAAGTTTATCAAAGACGTTACAAGAAAGGACACGAATTCGACCGTCGTATTTAAGTTTCATATGACAATCATCGTTCTAGCCGTCACATTTTGGAATACATTTCTTGCCAATTAATACAACATGTGTTTCATTTTTCACTTTGAAAACATTCCACAATTTTATATATATATTTGTTTTAAAAAACATTAATGGAAAATTTTAGATTTGAATTTTTTTTTATTTGTATCAATATCATAACTCTGTCATCTGATTAAATGGGGTTTCAATGTCATCATAACAATTTTGGTTGTATTATCGTGTATGATATATCATATGAATCACTGATTTCAGAAAGGGGACATGTCCCAAAAACTAAATTTTACAGGAGAGGCAAAAATGAACTGTTTTAATGAGGTAAAAACCATTTATTTTTTATCGGAAATTATGTAGTTCCTAATATTGCGTTAAATAAAGAAATCAGCAGGACGTCGTCTTTTTTTTGTAAGTTCTTGAAGAAATTCAGCTGTCTTCAAATGGCCAGGTGATTTTTTTTAGGAAGGTATCGTATTTCTTGTTATAATTGTTTTGGAATTATATGACGCAGGATACGCTTAGGATAACCTATATATATATATTCTTACGCCGAGAATTTGCCGGCTTCGCTCCGTGGAGACCGGCGGGGTTACTTAATGAATTAAGAATAATGGAATTTAATATTAAATTTTAAAAAAATGGGCGCCACGCTGTTTATATACACGGAAACAGCGAACCGCAAAGTTTAAAAAAAAAAAAAAAAAAAAAAAAAACAGAAAATTCTATAAAAGTAAAATTAACTAAGAGAAAAAAGAACGCAATATTTATATAAGGAAACAAAAAAACACATTATTCCAACGGAAACTAAAATATTAAACGTAGATCAATCTTAATTCTCTACGGGTAACATTTTAACAAACTTACACACTAAATGAACCTAAATTATCTTAAAATCTAAATAAACATTCCTTAAATATTAAACTTTCCTGAGAACCAGTGTCCAGATATGCTTCTTTTTCCAGGCGATTGAAAATTTCCCCGCTTCTAGGAATGTGGAGCACCTCTCTGAAGTTGAGTGGGTCCGCGATCGCCTTTATTGATCAAGGAATTGATGATTTTCTATGATCCGGCCAGGCCGTAGGGATATCCGTCTCACACTGTCCTCTGTTTGACTCACTCCTCTTCACTCCTCTAAGCCTATCCTAGGCCGCCTTAATTTTGATTGACACACCGCCAACTTTAATTTAGGTGGCATCCCCGGTTAAATAATAATAATGCATACATACTCTGTTGCGAACGTAACAATATATATATGTAGTTAAATTGGTGGCATCAAAACACATTTTAATGAAAACGCACTATTGTCAATTTTGACCTTATAATATTAAATTATTAGTTCCAAGTGGATAACTGTTCGATCAAAAATTACCAATTTTAACTCTTTGGTCATCATTTCAATTGATAATAAATAAACGCTCATACAAGGTCCAGTTTTATTGTAGTAATATTATAGAATGAATAAATACTAATGTATACATAAATACATGACATACATGATAAACACCGCTGTATTCGAATGGGACCATAGATTTCAGAAGAACTTCCACAATGTACCTTAGTGCAGTCGAAAATCCATTCTATGTGATAATCAGTTCGGTAGAGGCATGGATGTTGATTCTAGCTCAAACCAGAAATGACAGTATTTGAAAAAGCTGGTAGTCACGCATTGCACATGAAGCAAAGCGTCTTCCAGGTCTTCTCCTAACATACGGTCCCAGTTATGTTGTTCAAGGGTCCAAGCAAGATGCTGATTTGCGAATAGTAGTCAATTCTATATCACTCCAGTTATAAAGAACCTGATACGGGACGTCTTTACTATACTATTATCACGAAGCGTTCTGATGACTGCTTTACAGCTCATTCCTACATTACGAACCGTTTGGAGTTGAGTACCTATCAAGGAAGTCGTTAAAAGGCAGTTCCGTAGTGCGGTAAGTGCAATAATACGATCCTCTCTATCCGTCGTACATCGAGGTCGACAACTACCGTCTCTTCGATCTGGTGGTCCTAAACTGCTGTAGATCATCCTGGATGGAAGAGCGCGGCTGACCCAGGACTTGGACTATGTAATGAAAGCGTGTCTGACATTGCCCAAAGCGTTTGCCTGGGCTAGTTCTTCTAGACTTAAAACCATCTCTTAAGAAAAAAATAATTAATTGTTTACTCAATTTGTTTTATCAAAGGTTACAATTTCAAACGCCAATAACTTACTGGTCAAGTAGACTCTGTAAAGATGAAATTGAACTGATTATCTTTATTTTTTAATCTAAAAGGTGTAAAAAGATTTGTAACACTATAAAAATAAACAACAAGTTATTGTATATACATATTGGGTTTACTTTTGAAATAACCTATTAATTTTTATACCTAGATATTATAGAAAACAAATAAACAAAAACTAGATTTTGTTTTGTATGGAGCTCTCTTATCATTTACGTAGATACATATATACAAATGCATATATCTTCGTGCGTTAGGGTGTAAGAGACGAGGCCTTTCAATTTAGACAATTTTATATAAGATTTTTATTTTTTAAATTTAATTTGTTTATTAAAGCTGGTCTTATTAGACCAATCACCAACCAT
>NW_019392883.1:257381-379132 GCF_000648675.2 Cimex lectularius | reverse complement strand
CCATCTTTATTGTTTTTTCAATCAGCGAAAGTTTTATAAAAAACAACAAATCACCTCAGTAAATTAAAGTTAATTCTTTTTGCTCAAATTCGTGTTATATTTGATATCGGAGGGGCCGGAAAACGGAAGTAATTTTCGTAAAGTCGTTCCCGGCACGTGCTACCATCCATAATTGACTTTTTCATCTATCATTTGTTTTAATTACTCTAAGCTAATAGTTCAGCTCTCAAATTGTCAATAAAAAAAGTTTTGAAATGTTTCCTTTATAATTATTATTTTAAATATCTACCCTACTTTAAAGATATTTAATTAAGAATTATGTGTGGTGATTAGTGACCGTTAGTCGATGATTATTCAGAAGTCGTGAGATGCATCTGGTGTGATGTAGGTTTCAGAAAAACGTTTTCTTTATCGTGCCAACGTTTCGACCTTTATTGAGATCATCTTCAGCACCTGGGATTTACAATCATTGTTTAAATTTAACAAAGACGTGTAGGATGTCGAAAAAAGTGAACTTATACAATGCAAAATATATTTTTTATATTCATTCAAAGTATTTCTACTCACTCAAAGTATTTGTTTTCTGTGTAAGTCGAAATATTTTGAATGAATATGAAAAATATATTTTGCATTGTATAAAATCACTTTTTTCCACATCCTACATCTATTTGTTAAATTTAAACAATGTTTGTAAATCCCAGGCCAGGGACCGCGGTAGCCGAGTGGTTAGCGTGAGAGACTCTCGGCTCGTGGACGCCGTGGTCTTGGGTTCGATTCCCACCGTCGCATCTGGCCCTTTTTTCACGATAACCCCCCTCCCCCCCAAATATGAACACACGTACAAGAATTCGTCATCATGGTTAATATGCATAGATCGTAAGGCAAAAAAAAATCCCAGGCCCTGAAGATGATCTCATTAAAGATGGAAACGTTGGCACGATAAAGAAAATGTTTTTCTGAACCCTTCATCACACTAGACCGCATCTCACGATTTCTGAATAATAAAGAATTATGTTTATTTAAAAAAGATTTATTAATGATTATATTTATATTTGTGATCTAAGAATTTATAAAAATACCAATAGAAAACTACAATAAATGATCAATATGATATTTCTTGATAAAATAATGCTAGATTAATTTCGGGTAGTATCAGAACAAAAGAGGGAGAATCTCCCCCTCGGTTAGATTTATTCCCTGACAATTTTAACCTTTGAATCATTTTTTTTAAGTTGTAAATTTAATCGTTCATTCTGAAATTGTATTTCCCATAAATTACATAAATAAAAAACGTTAGAAATATATACTTGTAAAAAAGTGGCTCAACATAAACTTTTGTTCTTCTAAATTACAAAAGAGTTGAAAATTGGTCTTGGCAAGAAAATAAAAAGTTTTACTTCTTTCCATTTACCTCAAGCATCGCTGAGACTGAAAAAACTTACTTTTAAATCAGCACAAATGAAAGTGCGTCATGAATGTAGCTATAGTAAAAGTTTCCCGACCTACGATTTCCAGCTTTTTTTATTGAACGAAATCGAGACATTCTTTTCCGCGTGGCCCCTCATACTTCGGGCACATTTAATTACAAAAGGTCCCAAGTTTAAGGTAAGGCTTTTAGTTCGACCCATTGCAAATTAACCGACGAAGGAAGAAGTTAATGAAGCTTCTCGGCTCTAACTCACTTATTATAATGACTCACTAACTTTGTTTTCTGATCGAACCCACTCGAAAGGTTTTATGAAACTATTTTGGCTAGAAAATTTATTCCAAGTTTAATTCGTTTAATAAACTTGTTAATTGTCTTAGCGATTTCATATCGCATTTTCTATTATTGTTGGTGTTCCGATTGAAATAATGACAATCCGCTTTATTTGCTTTTGACTGCTAATGATACGGTCACAAAAACAAATCAACACAATATACTTTCATCTGCCAATCCTTGCTGGGCAATCTGTCAGACGTTCGGCATTTCTTCACGTTCACAGTGTCTGTATGTGATGTTATATTTGCTTCGGAAATATTATCACATTTTATTTAAATGTATCTTCTATGCGATCGAGCAGCTTGTAATAACAGACTCGTGTAATAGGGTTGTGGTCAGAAAACAAATACTGGTACACCGAGCCTTCGACAATACAAGGTTTACAGAAAACAATCTTATTTAATTTTACAGGCATTTCACAGATTTTGACAACTTACAGGTACGTACTCAAAATTTCAATAACGTTTTCACTTGTTTTATAACAAAAACCTCCATCTTTACTACTATTTTAACAATACACATTTATATGCAACTTACCTCTAATAATAAATAAATATCAAAATACATTTAACAAGTGAATATATGTTTATATATATAATATATAATAATACTATATAGTATATAATGTATGGTGTTTAGTGACCGTTAATTGATGATTATTTGGAGGTCATAAGATGCAGTAGGTTTCAGAAAAATATTTTCTTTAACGTGCCAACGTTTCGAACTTTATTGAGATCAGCTTCAGGGCTCAAAGTGTTGGTTTTCCGTGTGATGTGTCATTTTCTTAACACGACAGACAAGAACGACACATCTACACGGGAGACAAATACTTTGAGCTCTGAAGATGATCTCAAAGATAGAAATGTTGGCACAATAANGTCTGAGTGGATCGAGGTCACGATAGCTCAAGTGGTAGAGTAGCGGCGTATCTAGCCGAAGATCGTGGGTTTGAATCCCACTCGCGGCAGTGACTTTTTTAGATAAGATATTAATTGGTCAACCGGACCACGAAAACTAGAGAAGTTATTGTAAAACCTATGTCACTCCGGAACGCATTTCACGACCTTCAAATAATCGTAGTATATAACTACCGATTCATCACCTCTCTAAACTGTATATAACCTCAAAAGGGAATTTGTCAGAAACTGAAAACAAAGGTATTAAGCTAGTTAAAATTAAAATAAAAACGTAAAATTACGCTACCACTCGAGATGCGAGAAAATGAGAGAGAACTAATGAATAAATAACATTTAATTTATAGTCGTAGAATTTGCTCTCAATTGGTTTCAAGATCGTGAGATGCAGTCTGGTGTGACGTAGGTTTTAGAAAAACATTTTCTTTGTCGTGCCAACGTTTCGATCTTTATTGAGATCAACTTCAGTGCTGAAAGTGTTTGTTTTCCGTGTAGATATGTCTTTATTCTATGTCTAGTAGAGACTCAATCACTTTGGGCCCTGAAGATGATCTCATTAAATATCGAAACGTTGGCACGATAAAGAAAATGTTTTTCTAAAACCTACGTTACACCAGACCGCATCTCACGGTCTTCAAATAATTATTAACTAACGGTCACTAAACACCGCACACATACAATGTTGATTAATGGTATTAAAAAAGTAACAAATGAAAAACCGCACGAACTGTTCTGGTTACCTTGTATATATATCAGAGCTCACAGAAATATAGCTAAATATCATTAAAATATAAGATCGATCCAAATCCACAAAAAAAATATTATAGTTAGTGTTAGTAAAATTGTATACTTTTTTTTAAATGAAGGATTGGTCAGATTATGCAACATAAAGCAATGGACGACAACTTCGTTATATCTAGTTCTATTTTTAGAGAAACTTTAAGCCTTTATTTAATAAATTGTTTTCTTCTTTATTTAGGACCATTGTTATAAAGTTTATAACCCTTTCGTAAAATTTAATTGGAGTTGTGTTTTCTTTATGAGTATTTTTAAGTATTCCGTACTTTATATTTTTAATATTTTTGATCATGGAATTTTGTTTTTTGACTATGATAAATTTAATTCTACCGGATGAACTTCTATGAATAGAAGTATCTATCTTTTCCAAAACATGTACAATTGTTAAAATAACAAAATAATACAGGGTTAGCCAAACTTATTACCCGTCCATAAATTTTGCTGCACATAGTTGATTAATTTTCATGGTATTTGAGTTATTTTGCGAGCGGTGTCAGGTGTGGATTTAGGCATTTAGTTGTAAATCGTATACAAAAGATGGTTTACAAAATTTTCAAAATATTTTATTTCATAACTAATAAAATACAAATTTCATATATTCAGGATATTTATTTATTGGTACCAAAACTAATGTTGATTTATTACAAGGGGTAAAACTAATGTTTGGTTGACAAAATTATACATTAAATAAACTGGCGTTCCTATGTACAGTACCTCGGTTTACAGGAGAGTTACGGAAATACAAACATGAAGAATTTATTTTTTATGTAATTAAAATCTCTACTTAGAGGACAGTATATGTATTAAAGACTATGTTATTGTTTTGCCTTCTTACAGTGGAAATATAGAAATTCACTAAGGCTTACGGGAAGACGGAGCAGATTAGGTTTTCATTTTTTATGGGTAGCATAAATGATCTCTGAGTCTTAAAACGACTATTAATTGTGCTTCAAATAAAAATAGCTTGAAAGGTTTTAGTTCAAATTCAAATATTTATGTTGACATGTTCCAAAGATTGACTTTAAAATAAAGAAAATAAATGCTTGATTCGTACGAAAAGTTTAGGAGATCTAGAGAAAGAACATTAGTTGATGATTTAAAGCTTAGCAAATACAGTAGAACGCTTTCTAACTTAACTAAAGGAGGCGGAGCCCTTTCGGAAAACGTAATTTTTAGGATAATCGATGGAAGCTGCTGGCAGCGGTAAAAGGTAAACACGCATAATTTCCAATTAAAACAGAACGATCTACGTATTTTCCATTCTAATAGGAAATGCTGTAGGCGAAATGTAAACCAGTGAAAAAGAGCTTCATTAATTTTTGCCAGATTAGCTAGCTTCATTTTCAAGCGGTTTGGCCCTTTTCAAGTGTATTCAAGGAGTTGCCATTAAGATTTTACTCATTCCGACGCTGTTGAAATCCCAACTCCATAAATGACGGCTAAATTTCGCAAAACACACCTTCTTACACATTACTTTTGCTGACATCTTTTCGGTTAACCCTGGTTTCAGTTAAGCCGAGTTTGGTTAAAAAGGGATTTACCGTACTAGATTCACTAGTTTTCGTGGTCCGCTTGACCAATTAATATCTCTCAATTAATTAAGGTTTTTAGTTAAGATAAAAAAGTCATCGTCACAAGCGGGATTCGAACCCACGATCTTCGGCTAGATACGCCGCTGCTTTACCACTTGAGCTATCGTGACCTCGCTCCACTAGGACACTAATTTCCCATCTCAACCACACTTTTGAATTTTCCCTCCTTTTTGCCATTTTGCGAATGTCGTTGTTTATATCTCAACTAAAAAGCTTAATTAATTGAAAGATATTAATTGGTCAAGCGAACCACGAAAACTAGTGAATTCAATAAGTAAAAATGAAGTATATCTTCCCTAAAAAAGCTCTCCGTGGCCATTTCATTTGTCGCCTAGAATCAAATAAAGTAAATGGCAAAAAGGAGGAAAAATTCAAAAGGTGGGGTTGTGATGGGGAGTTAGTGTCCGAGTGGATCGAGCTCAAGTGGTAGAGCAGCGGCGATCTAGCGACTTTTTTATCTCAACTAAAAACCTTAATTAATTGAAAATTACTGTACTAGGTTCTTGTCATTCTAACGTGTGATGTGGCTTTTAATGATTTTCCAGATGAACAAAAATATACTCCCACGGAATTGAAAGAGTAGAACGTGATTGTCTAAGCAAAGGATTCAGTTTACGTATTCAGGATGTTTGTATTTGGTAAATTGATTTTTATCATACATGGTATTTAAGACGATCAGAACCCCGCCGACAACTGATTATTCACGAAAAACGTTAATTAAATATAAATATGCTTTTAAGAAGGCATAATTATATTTTAACATAAAAGATTGTGTATTTTAATCTTAGTATTTTTAGCAAACTTGTGCGCGTCATTGATTTTCTCAATCTCTTCCGAAAATAGGGTCAACAATGTCAAACCGAGCATCAACAGAGAAACACCGAAAAATAAATTAGTTAGATAATTTTTCCTTTAAAAAGACAAAGAACTTGTACCCCGAGAAAAACCATTGTTTGAAAATGTCGTGATACTAACATAAAAAATATTGTCAACTTTATCTTTGAAAAATGTATTTTTTTAAAGAAATTCTTCATCAGTTTAAAACAATTACAATAAAGAAGTAAATTAGTAATTAAACGGCAAAATTATATCTTTTTGGGCTAACTAGCCGATGCTAACATAATTTATTCTGAATATAACTCAGATAGATTTTTGGTCTTTCAGCGCCATCTTCAGTTCTTGGTTTGCGTATTAGATGGATAGATAGGTAACGTAACATACCATTAATCTGGTGGAACAAAGCTCAGCAAAAAGTAGCAACCCAAAAATTAGGCAGCATACAAAGACTAGGAAACTTATGTATCACAGGGGCAATGAGAACAATCGCTACAAATGCATTAAACTCTGCTAAACCTACCTCCTATTGAAAATATTCATACAAGGAGAGGCTAGGAAAAGCTCACATAAACTCCAGAAACAATTAAATTGGAAAGGGACTAAACGATTCGGGCATACAACCATAATCAACAAAATCAGACACCCATTATTAAAAAAGGGGACTGACTACATGATTCCGGAAACAATCTTCACAACTTCCTATAAAGTTTCAACGGACTATAAAGGAGAGGAAGAACACAGGAGAGCATCAGATACAATTATATGGTATATAGATGGCTTCAAAACAAACGAAGGAACCGAATCAGGCGTTTTCTGTACAAGCCCAAAACATGAGCAATCAAACTCATTAAGGAAGTACACTTCGGTCTTTCAAGCAGAAATACATGCCATCAATGCTTTTGCCCTGGAAAATCTTAAAAGAGGTTACACTGACAAAAACATCCTCATAAGATCTGATCGCCAAGCAGCCATTAAAGAATTAGCATGCAAAAGAATCACATCAAAATTAGTCAGTGAATGCATCCAAAATCTCTAAAATCCGGGGAAACACAACAACCTGATGATATCTTGGGTGCCAGGGCACTGGGGAATTTCCGGTAACGAGAAAGCAGGCAGTATGGCCAGAGGAGGATCTGCCAGACTATATATAGGCCCCGAAACTATACTTGGGATAAAAAAAAACCATGTATAGAATCCTCCATCGTAGAATGAATCCAAACAAAACAAAAGGAGAAGCGGTGCTAGACATAGTAAACTTATGGTGAAACAACCCTCACCAAGACTGACAAAAGCACTGCTGCAATTGGAGAGGGCCAAACTCAGAGGAGTGGTAGGACTACTACCCGAGTATCTGAGAAAACATCTACACAACATAGATATATACAACGATGGTCCAATTTGGCAGATTCTGTAATGACGAGGACGAAACAGCCACTCATATCATCTTCGAATGCGAAACAACAACTCAATGGAGATTTAACCTAACGTACGGAAAAAACATAGGGAATCAAATTGCAGAAGCGACAGTTAATGATCTGATACTTCTAAGGAAAAAGATTGAGTCTATTGCACTGATCTAAGGAATTAGGAAAGTACAATAAGCCAGAAGGCTGCAGTGCCTGGGGAACGCAAAACCTGCTTCATAGCATCCTTCTTTACCATACCAAACCGAGGTAACATACACTTTATTTTCAACAAAGAAAGAACATTACATACTGAACATTTATAAAATTTTATAATGCATGGAAAATCAGTCTGTCGGCAGTTGGCTATGAATATAAGTATTTCACACGTGCAAAATTGAGCATTAAAATATATCAAAAAATGAATTTAAATAAACCGATTACTAATCGTTACCGAATTCGTACCCATTGCCTGGCATAACGGGCAACACCTTGCGATTTTTGGAACGTCTGTAATAAGGGATCAAGCAACTGCGACTTGGAAAGCGTTCTAGGTTCTAGATACAAAATTCAAAGTTCTGACAATATTAAACCCTTGGCAACAAAATGAAAAATATCCTCCTTTCTTCCTAAGTTACAGAGCAAATTCAATATGCAAATTCAGTCGTTTTTCTTCCATGACAGAGAATTTAGAAACATTTGCTCGCACATAATTAGTCATCGTAAAGTAAAGAGTTTCAGACAACAATCATGTTGAACATTTTGATTAAATGCTGCAGTAGAGTAGTCTAGGTCGTTTAAAAGGTTGTATGTTCACGGCTCTTACTATGTTGATCACCTAACTTCGACAAAAGTTCCGGGGTATTTGAGCCAACTCGAGAGATTTTGTAAAGAAAAAGTAATATTGCAACCAGAATTATAAGGTAATGTAGTCCAATGACAACACCATGCGCAATTTAATTTATTAATCTCGAGAGTAGTAATTTTAGCGATTCGAGAAACAGAGCCTTTAAGAGATTTCATAATAAACGAGAATTGCATGGTAAAAGTAAGAAGAAAAATCGTATCCGTTGCTTATATTTTGGTGTGGAGTCAGGCATTGAGAAAATCTTTGCTTTATTTATTGTATTAAAATTCATTAAGGTTTTTAGTTGAGATAAAAAAGTCAATGGCACGAGCGGAATTCGAACCCACGATCTTCGGCTAGATAAGCTGCTACTCTACCTCTTGAGCTATCGTGACTAAGATCCACTCGGACACCAACTTCCCAGCAAAACAACACCTTTTGAATTTTCCCTCCTTTTTGGCTAGGCTCGTGCCATTGACTTTTTTATCTCAACTAAAAACCTTAATTAATTGTAATATATTAATTGATCAAGCGGACCACGAAATTAGTGAATTTATTTATTATTTTTAAGAAAACCCCCAGCACACATGGCGAAAACCAAAACGACCAAAACAGAAAGAATAGGCATACTAATGTTCTAGAAAATGACTCACGCATGTCTCTGTTTACATTACGATTTTACATCAATTTTTACTACCCAAGAGGAGGCGTGGCATCACATATTTTAATTAAACTTTTGGTGATAGTAGGCAGAAAGGTATTAGCACTTGAGCGTTCTCGCCATTTGCCCCTAAGAGCGGAAAAATGCAAATAATCTATTTAATTTTTTAAAATAGCTTTCTGGCCTGTTGTTAAATTTTTTACGAAATCTTTCTATACTTTACATGCCTAAGAACATCATAAGGATCAAAACATCATGAAAAAAGAAAGAAATCTGGGGGCGGCAAAATCACATCTATTTAAATGCAGTACATAATCCTTTGTAACCGAGCGATGTAGCTAAGAAAATTGCCTAAAAAACTTTATTGAGAACTAAAATTGATAGCCATTTTCCCACCCAAAAATTTTTCTGAATATTTATATTTTTAGAATTTTTTTCATTTTCTCCTTACACAGATGCCGCTGATTTTTTTTCGAAAATGGTGATACCAGTGTGTGGTGTTTAGTGACCGTTAGTCAATGATTATTCGGAGACCGTGAGATGCGGTCTGGTGTGACGTAGGTTTTAGAAAAACATTCTCTTTATCACTCTCAACACGATATACAAGAATTACCCATCAACAGGGAAAACAAACACTTTGAGCCCTGATGATGATCTCAATAAAGATAGAAACGTTAGCACGATAAAGAAAATGATACCATTGAACCTCCTCCAGCGATGTACAGGATAATTTTGTCAAGAGTTTAAAACCTTTTAAACTACACGTGTTATGTTTTAAAGGCTGTTCATAAGCTCTTTGTAAGCAATGCACCGTTTCAACGGTTGTAAAACAGTCTAATAAAATCTGCCGAACTATGAATTTTTAGATGGACCACTGTATATCGGAGATAAACAACTTTTGAGCAAGCCCAATAAAGTTTGTTTTTTCTGTAAAAGTTTCTATCTAAGTACCTTAAAGGGTAATTAAAATCAGAATTATTTTTTCAACATTTTTTGGCTACTTTACTGAAAGGGTCTTATGGTTTTATGTCTAATCTTGTTCAGTAAGATCCTGCTTACCATTTTCTTTTTGCACGTGAANTGACGATACAGTTTTCGTATTTATGTGAAAACAGAATTTAAGTAGGCTTGTAAGTTTACATTGAAATTTGGAGTGTTCATTTGGAGTCATTGTTTTGATTTAAAAAAAGCTCCGTCTTTTTCCGCCTTTTTTGATAATTTTCAATATTTTTTGCCTACTTTACTGAGAGCGTTTTATGGTTTTTATGTCTAATCTTGTTCAGTAAGATCCTACTTTCCATTTTCTTTTTGCACGTGAAAAGCAAAACGATTAATATATAACAATCTTGAAATAAACCCACACAACAATTGTAACTATTTCATTAAAAACAGTTTCTGAGGAAGAATTAAATAAGAAGAGAAACTATTTCAATGAAGAATGATCAGAACTTAAGAAATTACTAATTTTTTAAACCAATGATGACCATGATGGTGAGCAGACAGAAATTATTGAAAATAAACAAACTTAACATGTAACTTAATTTAGTAGATTTCTAATAATTAAATTTATCTAATTGATACGTATTTTACAGATTTGTTTTTTAGTAAGTTGTTTCCCTAGTATTTTATGTAATTTCTGAAGACCCCAGTGGTCTGTGAGGTGGTTTACGCGTAATTTGTTTCCGATCATTCAGGTTTATCTAACTGAACTCCTGAATCGGAAAAAAAATTAATGATCCTGCTGAATGAATATTTTGACCATCCAGTTTTCGCATTTATGTGAACACAGAATTTAAGTACGCTTGTATGTTTACAATGAAATTTGGAGCGTTCATTTGGAGTCAATGTTTGATTAAAAAAAAAACAAAAATTTCGTCTTTTTCCGCCTTTTTCGATATTTTCAACATTTTTTGCCTACTTAACTGAAAGTATCTTATGGTTTATATCTAATCTTGTTCAATAAGATCCTGCGTACCATTCTCTTTTTGCACGTAAAAGCAGAACGATTAATACAAAACAATTTTGAAATAAATACAGAATAAAGGTAACTATTTCATTAAAAAAGATTTTAAGTGACTTAAATAAAAAGAGAAACCATTTCAATAAAGAATTATTAGAGCTTAACAAATTACAAATTTTTTAAACCAAAGAATCCTGGATGATCATGACTGCGAGTCTAGGCAGACAGAAATATTGAAAATGACCAAATTAGCCATCTATGATACACCCCCACTCTTCAGTAATAACATTACATTTATCTCATTAATTTTTATCTTAACATCTAACTTAATTTATTAGATTTCTAATACTTAAATTTATCTAATTGATACGTATTTTACAGATTTCTCTTCTAGTAATTTGTTTCGCTAGAATTTTAGGTGATTTCCGAAGACCCCATGGGTCTGTGAGGTGGTTAACGCGTAGTTTGTTTCCGATCATTTAGGCTTATCTAACTGAGACATGAATCGGAAAAGAAATTAACGATACGGCAGAACGAATATTTTGACGATTCAGTTTTCGTATTTATGTGAACACAGAATTTAAGTAGGCTTGTAAGTTTACATTAAATTTTGGAGCGTTCATTTGGAGTCAATGTTTTAATTTAAAAAAAAAAAACTCGGTCTTTTTCTGTCTTTATCGATAATTTTGTACTAGTGACAAATGTAATCTAAAAAAAAAAAAAATTATTTTTGAAAAAATGAGATATACGTATATATACGTAAATGGATTAATATTTAAAATAGTATATAATTTTATAAAATACTTGAATTTTTCTTTCTTTTATCAGGTTGTGTAATTTATTAAGATAGAACAAATAAAATATATATAGTGTGAAATTCTAATATCAGCATTTTATGAGTGTGATATTTGGAGATAGGTCGTAAAGTCTTTAACTTGTTAGTGAAAGTGGCTATTTTTATTTACTTTTAATTGCCCCATTAAGCTATTGTAACATAATTTTAAGAATGTTTGTAAATTTTCTTTACAGAGCATTGTAATTTTTTTTACAGAGCATAAAACGCGGATTTTCTCAGAAGATAAAAAATTTAAAAGGAATGTCATTAAGGTTTAATTGTATAAGGGTAAGGCGAGCGAAGAATAAAAGCATGATGCAAGACGGATAAAAGAGTCTTTCAATTGACGTCAAAAAAAGAGGAGATGTTTAAATAACAATGACGTTACCTGAAAAGAGGTGGGAGCTCCGTGTTGGCGGCGCTAGCTCTAAGAGGAGACTGGTGGAAAGGATGTTTGGACCAAACGCCCCCGACCTTGCCGACAGCCACCACGCCTGCTCAACCGCCTAACTGTCCTGTTGCTTCCCGTTTTTCCTTTCAAGCCTATTTTCGTAGATTTTCCGTTTTGGTTTTATGCCCAATCGAAGGTTATGAACACTTAATGATATGCAATTGTTTGAAATCAATGAATTGCCCAGTGAGATTAATTCAACTCGTTTTAAAATAGCTGCCAATATTTAATTTTTTTTATTTTTTTGATTGCCCACCTAAATTTTATTGTAACGTGTACAAAAGAATAGAAACGATTAACCAAAACTATATATAACGAAGTCACGATAGCTCAAGTTTCGGGGCAGGGTTCGAATCCCACACCTGACACTGACTTTTTATCTCAAGCAATACCTTCCATAAATATTAATTATTGAAACATGTTAATTGGTCAACCGGACCACTAACTGGAATGGATTTAATAACTAAACTGAAGTACATCTTCACGAAACCTCTCGGTGGCCATATCATTGGTCGCCGATAATTAAATAGATTACATGACATTTGAAAAATGGCGAAAAGGAGGTAAAATAAAACAAAGAAAATTCAATAACAGTAAAATTAACACAAAGAAAAAAGAACTCAATATTTACATAAGGAAACAAAAAAATACATTTATTCCAATGGAAACTAAAATATTAAACATAGATTGATCTTAATTCTCTGCGGGTAACATTTTAACAAACTTACACACTAAATGAACCTAAATTATCATAAAATCTAAATAAACATTCCTTAAAACTAAACTTTCCTGGGAACCANGTAGAGGGCCGGCGATGACCTCAGCTGTTTGTTGGCCCATAAACTTCCCACTTATATATATCTACTTGTTTATGTGTGGTGATTAGTGACCATTAATCAATAATTATTCAGAAATCGTGAGATGCGGTCTGGTGTGATGTAGGGTTCAGAAAAACATTTTCTTTATCGTGCCAACGTTTGGATCTTTATTGAGATCATCTTCAGAGCCTGGGATTTACAAACATTATTTATATTTAACAAATACATGTAGGATGTAGAAAAATGTGAATATATACAATGTAAAAAATATTTTTTCACGATAGCACAAGTGGTTAGAGCAGCTACGTCTTGCCGAAGATCGTGGGTTCGAATCCCGCTCGAGACACTGACTTTTTTTTATCTCAACCAACACCTTAAATACAAATTAATTAATTGAAATATTTTATTATTAATTTCATATTCCATTTATTTTAAAATATTGTCGCATTGGAAATGTACATGGAAATCATACATTGACCAATTAATATCTGTCAATTAATTAAGGTTTTTAGTTGAGGTAAAAAAAAGTCAGTGTCACGAGCGGGATTCGAACCCACGATCTTCGGCTAAATACGCCGCTGCTCTAACCACTTGTGCTATCGTGACCTCGATCCACTCGAACACTAACTTCCCATCTCAACCCCTCCTTTTGAATTTTCCCTCCTTTTTGCCATTTTTCGAATGGTTTTGTTTTAATCTCACCTAAAAACCTTAATTAATTGAAAGATATTAATTGGTCAAGCGGACTACGAATACTAATAGATTTAATAGCTGCCAATATTTAGTGTTTTTAATTTTTTGATTGCACACCTAAATTTTATTTTAATGTGGACAAAAGAATAGAAACGACTAATCAAAACTATAAATAACTAATAATGTAATTTCATTATTGATCATTGACATTTTAGCTAAAAAAAGGTAATAAACAAATGGATTTCGGTCGTTCTGAAATTACTTTTACTTTATCAACGCACCGCTTGATGGAAAATGTAAACATTCAATCGTATCGATTTGACATCAGTCCCTACATCAGCATCGCATCGCTGCAAGTATAACATTTGATCGCATCACCTGAATTTGAAATTCGTTTCTACATTAACATCGAGGGCAATTAAAACCTCAAATCAAACACATCTCTATAAAATTTGCTTCTACTTCATCATACCAAATCGTCGCAGAGAGTGTAAACCACTCAACCTAATCGCTTTGAAATCTGTATCTTCTGCAACGCAGCTGGAATAACACTAGATAGGATCGCACTTCCTTTCACATTTCTTCTAATTCATCGCCGCATTCAAACACGGGCAGATTAAACTCTATAAAATTTATTTCTACTTCATCTTTGCAAGGCATCGCTTACAGTGAAACAAAACATTTGTTTGCTATGAAATTTCCATTGTACCGCATCCCGGCTGTAAACAACACAATCGTACGCTTTGAAACGTACGCTCTGTATAAAATTCTTCATTGCATTTCGACGCTGGGAATGTAAAACCTTGAGCTAGGCATCGTTATGAAATTTGCTTTTACTTCATCATCGAAAAGCATCGCTGGCAGAGTTGTTACGGTCCGAATCCGGCAGCTACTGTGTGTACCGACGCTCATTGGAGATGGGGTTGAGTAAAGGAGAAAGGATGAGATTGAGAGGAATTTAACGGTATTTCTTGGAAAGGATAATAACGAAACCAGGAAAATAACATAGGTAAACAAAGGAGTGGAGAGAAGAATGAAAATGAAAGCGAAGAGGAAAAACGCCACTCGGTCACATTTACCAACCGAGCTTGGCCTGTTCCAACCCGCGACTCTGAACTACTGTGGCGAATCTTCCCCGTCGACTCGCCGAGAGAGGAGGGTTGGGTCGTCAAGATGGACATCCGCTACGCCTAGTTCTTCCCGTTTGTTCAGCCGAACTCCTTCCAGCTCTTTCGCCGGCTTCGTCTTTCCTCTCGCAACCTGCGGACCTTCTCCGCCCAGGCCTGTAATGCCACCTGACGTTCGCAAATTCCGAGCCAAAATTTAAATTATATAATTATTCAGAAATCGTGAGATGCGGTCTGGTGTGATAGGATTCAGAAAAACATTTTGTTTATCGTGCCAACGTTTCGATCTTTATTGAGATCATCTTCAGGTCCTTGTATTGTCTGCATTTCAGCAAAAAAGTTCTCTGGTTGATAGCCGATGCGAGTTTCTTCCCATCCAATGTTCTTCGTTCTTCTCGAGTAGAAATGGGTAGTGATTAGTGACCGTTAATCGATAATTATTCAGAAATCGTTTCGATGAAACATGGGATTCGATGAACAAATTTCAACTCCATATGGACACGCAGCTAAAAGTATTCTGAAGGACATCGCCAACAATGAGAAGAAAGTCGCATCGGCTATCAACCAGAGAACTTTTTTGTTGAAATGCAGACAACACAAGGCCCTGAAGATGATCTCAATAAAGATCGAAACGTTGGCTCGATAATGAAAATGGTTTTCTGAAACCTACATCACACCAGACCGCATCTCACGATTTCTGAATAATTATCGACTAACGGTCACTAATCATCACACATTAAATTATATACTTAAAACTATCTTATTAAACCTAAAAATTAAAAGTAAAAAAAAAATTTCCGCAGGAGAAAAGTTGGTTTCGTGTGAAAAATGTTTGTGTTTGAAAACAATTACACACCAAAAAAATATAACATTTTATAGAAATGATAAATGATGGAGTGAGTGCGTTGTTGAATCTTTAAAAAAAAAAATTCTTCCAACCTGATGATGAGTTATAGGCTTGAAATCCGGAGCGTAGAACAATTAATTGTTAGTAAGAACTATCTTTTCAAGACGAGTCTGTATTGTATGTTTTCCAAACAACGTATGTACTGTAAATCCCCGAGGCCCTGAAAATGATCGAATAAAGGTCAAAAAGTCGGCAAAAAAAATGGAAAATGTGTTTTTCAAAACTACCTCATTCTTGACTGCTCCCCACGCATCCAACAAATTATTAATTAATAACTTTAAATTAATTCAGGTTTTTAGTTGAGATAAAAAGTCAGTGTCACGAGTCACGAGCGGGATTTGAAGCCATGAACTTCGCTAGATACGCCGCTACTCTACCACTTGAGCTATCGTGACCTCAATCTACTCGGACCTCAAAAGGTGGGGTTGTGGTGGGGTTGAGGTGGGAAGTTAGTGTCCGAGTGGATCGAGGTCACGATAGCTCAAGTGGTGGTTGAATTTTCCCTCCTTTTTGCCATTTTTCAAAAAAAAGGGAAATTTAAAAGGTTGGTTTTGGGTTGGGAGTTTGTTTTCGGAGGTTGTTGGTTTCAATGCCGCTGGTGACACTGCCTTTTTTATCTCAATTAAAAACATTAATTAATTTAAAGTTAATAATTGGTCAGAACCACAAAAACTAGTGGAATTAATTAGTAAGTTTTTGATTGATTTATAATTTTTGTGTAAAATTCAATTAACATGAAAAATATCTGTCACGAGCGGGACACGAACCCACAGGAGTATCACCTCAATCACAGGTGATATAAAAATTGTAAATGCAGTAACCATGTTCGATTTTTTATCATAGCATGTTCACTAAATTCTTTTTCCTCTATTTTTTTTTTCATCAGTAGTTTTCTGCCAATTTCCATCTATGTGCGAGTTGCCAATTACGAGAAAATTTATACGAAACATTTCAGTAAGAATGCAAGACTAGATTTTCTAATTTATATTATTGGTTACATTATTCGATAGGAGACAACCAAAAACACAATTTTATAAAAATATATTTTGGTCTAAGTTATTGCGTCCAGTTTCCATTTTATTTGATTGATACGTTAGTATCTGATAGCTTTTGATTGAGAATTGCCTCAGGTTGGACATTGAAGGATGATTTATCCAGGCGACCCAAAATTATATCAGAGATTTTTTTATGGAATTATATTCCTTATTGTCAATATTATGACCGATATTCTGATTAAATTGGCTAAATGTTTAAATGAAATTTTTTTAGAGGGTTAAATATTATATTATATTTTTTCTATTTCGAGATCCTTCATCGTCATATGAATATGTTTTATTTATAATTTGGGTTTCAAGTATACTCATCATTTAATACCTTCAATATTGAATAATGGTTAAAAGCTTAAATTAAACGAAAAGATAAGATATGCACTGTTTACAACACATTGTCAAAATATTAACCACGCAGTATTGGAAGAATTGGTAAACGCCCTAAATTTATAAGAAGATGGTGTGAGTTTAAATATAAACCCTATAAAACATATCTCATACCTTTCACAAAAAGAAGGAAGCTCAATATAAACACTTGCTGCTATAAAAGAGATTGCTTTAATGGTACGTGACAAAATGAGAGAAAACTCAACTTTTACAGACCCTTCCAAGTGGACTTAGGTAATAGAGACCTTTGGTAGAAGTGGGGGCCCAGATTTCAAGAAAGGGCATGGTACATAAACGCACTAAATACGTATGCTTTCAACTCCAAACTTGTCTGGGGATGCCTAAATTGCGTAATGACTTTAGGATGAACAAGATTACTTTGGTTTCCGGACTAGAAGGTTGAGAAAGAAATGAACAGCCTGACTACCTAGCCAAAAAAGAGACAGCACTCTCACCCATGGGACAAGAACTACAGCTAATTGCTCCGGAGTGTCTGCTGAGATTAAAACTGGAAAAATGATTGAGAATGAAAAATCAAGCATTGAACAAACCCACTAGGTCTGACGCAACCTACGCGATTCATAAAGCGCAAAACGGAAGGCGAAGAAACTCTTCTCCCTCAGTAGGCAGAATTTGAGAAAAAAAATCGATATCTTTCTTAGGTATCATCTGAAAAATAAGGACATCGGCAATGTAAGCCTCAGCAGCCTTTGTAAATCTGAAGCCCTAGTAGGGTAGAGCAACATCGGTAGGACATTTCTCACATCAAAGGATGTCCGCAAAGAGGCACGAAGGAAAGTGCTTAGCCTTTTAATAAAAAGCGTGATTTCCAAGATATACCTCTAATTGTAAGAGTTCCAGAAAAGATCTACTTACGTCGCCGTGAAGCAGTGGATTGACATAATTCATATCAACCCTCCAAAAATGGTATTTTCTAGTAAGAAATAACTATTTGTTTTGTCACTTTTTCAATTTTTTAAAGTGTTTGGAATAAGAGGTAGACAAAACTTTAAATATCAAAAACTGGACCAATATTGTCTAGGATGTACAAATATGTTTCCGAGTGTTTATAATGGAGGAAGTTAGTACATATTCTCGCAAACAATTGGTAAAAGGAGTAAAATGTTCTCAACCGTAGTACATGCAAAGTGGCTAAACTCAATTTTTTTCATGAAAAATACTACACCATCGCTAATATTTGTTAGTGCATCCATTCAATAGAGATAACACGGTCAAACAAACATTTATTATGATTTATAATTTATTTAAACATAGCTATACAAAGTGTCAAAATATGTATATGTAACTTAGAATAATAGAAAATCAATTGGCCAATAAAAAAGAATAAACTGTTTGTTGAAAAATTCCACGTCTCAGATTCGATCATGAGTAAATTGCGTAAAAATCTAAACGTCAGTTTCAAATATATATTTTTTTCCGTGGTTACGTTACCAGTAAACATCAGATTTGAAGAAATTTTGACGACACTGTCGAATTTTGTCATATTTGATAGGAAGACAAGTTGACATGTTTTGTCGTGTGTGAAACATGGGTCTAAAATAGTTTACTATTAGTAATTTTTATTTAGAAATCGTGAGATGCGGTCTGGTGTGATGTAGGTTTCAGAAAAACATTTTCTTTATCTTGCCAACGTTTCGATCTTTATTGAGATCATCTTCAGGGCCTGGGATTTACTTTGAATGAGTATATAAAATATATTTTGCATTGTATAAATTCACTTTTACACATCCAAAATGTAATTGTAATATGTAAACAATTTGTAAATCTCAGGCCCTGAAGATGATCTCAATAAAGATCGAAACGTTGGCCCGATAAAAAAAATGTTTTTCTGAAACCTACATCACACCAGACCGCATCTCACGATTTCTAAATAAATATCGATTAACGGTCACTAATCATCACACACACTATTAGTAATGTATGTAATAATAGGTTGGGTATGATAAATTTGGTTATCGATAAACTACCTTAAATTAATATATTTTTTTTTAATTCATGAAATTATAAACGGCTTCTGATTGGACTGAAAAAAGCAGAATGAGTATTGAATGTACGAGGATTAGGTTTATTAACAAATAAAAAATAAGGATAATTTTCAATTAATTAAGGTTTTGGTTGAGATCAAAAAGTCAGTGTCACAAGCGGGATTCGAATTGAATCGAATTGAAAAATGGCAAAAAGGAGGGAAAATTCAAAAGGTGGGGTTGAGATGGGAAGTTTTTAGTGTCCGAGTGGATCGAGATCACGATAGCTCAAGTGGTAGAGCAGCGGCGTATTTAGCCAAAGGTTGTGGGTTCGAATCCCGCTTGAGACACTGACTTTTTATCTCGACCAAAACCTTAATTAATAGAAAAGGATTTATTTGGTCTAGCGGAACACGAAACCCAATAAAATGTAATAATGATAATGTTTATTTATTTAGGATTATGAAAACATTTATAAAACATGGGGGAACAAACTACTGAGGAATAGTCTCACATACCTTTTATTTAAAAATTGAATTTACTGCTGGCTGGAGGGAATCACACAAATAACCCAGAGGTTCTCTTTTTCTGGCAGAGCTCAAGTTCCACTAGATGGTGCTAGAAGTGTCCTGGCAATACTTAAAAAATTTTTTTTTCCAATTTATTACAGAAAACTATATCTGCTTCCATGTGTGTTGATCGCTTATCCGATTACTACCAATTATTATCTTTCAATTAACTATGGTTTTTAGTTGAGGTAGCTCATCCGAGTGGATCGAGGTCACGATAGCTCAAGTGGTAGAGCAGCGGCGTATCTAGCCGAAGATCGTGGGTTCGAATCCCGCTCGTGACATTGACTTTTTTATCTCAACTAATAACCTTAATTAATTGAAAGATTAATATTTAAGACAAATCAAGTTAAGAAACTGCAGTATACGCATGCTGGCCGTCAGTATATGTTTAGCTCTCTATTTAAATTTTAATAAACAACCTTCTAGGTCATTTGCGTTATAAAATAAATTTACCTAATTATTTTTCATTAACTACGTTTTTACCATAAATGTCATAGGGATTTTACAAATTTATTCGAAAGTTGCAAAGAATGAATGAAAAAGAAAACTTTTATACAATGATTGGTCTGTACTTAAATTATACCAGCCTCCTGAAGAATTTGGCGTTCAAAGTTATAGCAGCAAAGTATGTATAAATGTCTGTGTATTGCTGTGACGCATGACTACTCGACAAAGCCAAAAGAAATGTTTGTGTGCGTGTGTATATAATTCCAACACAATCCTTTACTACTTTAATACAAAAATTACAGTATGTCAGAAATTGGAAAACTCATTGCACTTTATAATTGAACTAATGGTATTTAACATGTTTTATGGAAAAATCTTAAGGTTCTATGTATTTTTAATATGAACAGACGACTTTGGACAGTATTTCTTTGCGGTAAGTACCAATTTATAGTATTTGATAAAAAATCATCTTTCACGGAAAGTTCTGAAATGGACTAATACAAACTATTAATTCAAATCATGCTTAGTTATTGATGGAGAGGATAAAAAAATGAAAAGTCTTCGACCACGTTTTCATCACTTCTCGTCATATATGTGCTGACTTTGCCTTCTGGCTTGGCATTCCATGAAATTGCGACATGCATAACTCATGTACGATGGTAATAAAGATAAATCGGTGTTTGTTGTTATGATGGCCTCCTTGGACGACCATAAAATATCGACGGCGGTAAATATTAATAGTCAGTTGTAGAGTGAACCACATGGATGTAGGTGAGGGCAGAGGTCATCCCCACCGTTCGATACTCGTCCGCTCTCTATATTTAGTCCCTGTGTATAAACTTCCAGATCAGGTTTGGTCCAATTCCGAACATCAGTGTTCTTCACGCAATTTTCTAAATTTATTACTTACCCTTGGGATTTTTTCCTACAACGCTGACAATAATTTTACCTTCGCGTTCCCTTTCTATTACTCTTCAAAATATTAGTATATTTTCCACAATTTTCCCGGGAAAATGAAATAGGTTTAACAGCAAAGCAATCCACATCACTAATAAATCGTGGAAGATTAAATCATAATATAGCTTTCATTAGCAAACAAATCAGATTAAATTGGTATTTTTTCTTACTTACATAGAAATATATTTCAACGGACATTTCATGAATAGGCGAGGAGTACAGTTTAATGAAATTCTTTCTCAAACAAATGAGTACAATGCTGTCTTTCTTAATGAAATGTCTGAATAACAACCTCTCCTATGTTTTAGTTCTATTAACTACTTTAATAGACATATTGTTAATAATAATTAAGTTAACAAACAAAATTTTATTACAGTTTTATATAACACAAATTAGCTGAAAAATAATGAAGAGTTTATTTTGTGTAAAAACTATAAAATCAACGTCGGCAGATTTACGAGTTTTAATTTGACCAGAAGACGGGCCCTTTTGGGTAAAGCATGAAAGGTGCGTAGTTTCTCGGCCTATTGCGATAATGGTGAGGCATTTCTTTGGTGCCGTGAAACATGAGCCGAAGCGAATTGATGGATCCAGCCATTTTCTGGAAATCGTTTCCCACACCTTCTGGCTGAAAAACAAATTAATGCCCCTTTATTCAATAGTTGTGATAACAGAGCTTAGTGTACAAATTTATCAAAAAAACAAAAAGAAAACAAACTGCTTACACGTTTTGAACTTCATACTACATGATACTTTACATGTTTGTTCAGAGATATTAACCTTTCTTGTATACCATAAAAACATTCCCAATGTTTTTTAAGTGATAAACCATTAGTGGTAAAATAAAAGTGCTTTCATGCTACAGTTAAAGTGATGTAACTAATAACCCACCAAAAGGTTGATCTAATTGTCCTTTTAAACTATGTCACACCAAACCGCATCTCAGGATATTTGAATAATCATTGACTAACGGTCACCAAACACCACATATTACCTATAGAGTTTATCCACTACTTTTTTGTGTTTTATTTCCTTCTTTCTTGTTGTTCATAATTTTTGTGTTTTCTTTCTTTCTTCTTGTTCATAAGTATAGCATGTGTTCTTAATAGATTATGTATTAGTATTAAGTAATTTATAATATGAATACATTACGTCCTCAGTCGAAAAAATGTTATATTTGTATCTGTTCTTATTTCAATTTACTAACCTTTATACTGATTAAATCCATTACAGTTCGTGATCCGATTGACCAATTAACAATATTCAATTAATTAATATTACTACTATTAGTAATTAGTAATACTGCTACTATACAACTTGAGCTATCGTGATTTCGATCCACTCGGACACTAACTTCCCATCTCAACCTCACCACTCGAATTTTCCTCCCTTTTTGCCATTTTTCAAATGTCGTTTAATCTGTTTGTTATCGGCGACCAATGAAATGGCCACCGAGAGCTTTCGTGAAGATATACTTCAGTTTAGTTATTAAATCCATTGCAGTTCGTGGTCCGGTTGACCAATTAACATTTTTCAATTAATTAATATTTATGGAAGGTATTGCTTGTGATAAAAAAGTCCGTGTCACGAATGGGATTCGAACCCTCCCCCGAAACTGGAGCTATCGTGACTTCGTTATATATAGTTTTGATTAGTCGTTTCTATTCATTTGTACACTTTACAATAAAATTTAGGTGGGCAATCAAAAAAATAAAAAAAATTAAATATTGGCAGCTATTTTAAAACGAGATGAATTAATCTCACTGAGCCATTCATTGATTTCAAACAATTGCTTATCATTAAGTGTTCATAACATTGGGCATAAAAGCAAAACGGAAAATTAATATTTATGAATTAATTAATATTTATGAAAGGTATTGGTTGAGATAAAAACGTCAGTGTCACCAGCGGGATTCGAACCCACGACCTAAATACGCCGCTGATCTACCACTTGAGCTATCGTGACTTCGACTTTATACTGACTGTTTTGCACTTGTATTTTGGCTGATTAGTCTGCTGATTGTTGACCATGTGTCAAACTGATACATCCATTCTGTAGGTTTTGAAACGTCTACTTAGATTTTCACAAAAAATTTATACATATAATAAGAAAACTTGAAAATTTTCAATGGATGCCGCAAATGAGGGGCTTAACGTTTGCACTGGAAAGACCAATTAGTTAAAAGAGGAGCTCAGCTGGTTTTACAAACCCTTAGCTTCTTCGTTTCATTAATTCTCGTATCTAATAACATTTTTAATGAGGTTCGCAGAAACTCCATTCAACAGATACAACTAATTTTAGTTAATTCTAAAGAATGAGACAAATCATATTTCCAACTCAATTATGGCGACCACGTGTCATTTCCCAAAACAGTCGTTTTAATCTCGAGGTTTCCGCTCTGGCCATCAGCAACAATGAAGAGAACTATTGATTCCGGGCAACCTCCATCCAAGAGTGGATGAATAAATGATCTCTCGCTCCGTCTCATTCACACGCCCTAGACGACAACGGTCTCCGTGGTTCAGAGCGAAACAACTTCCTGAGTGAATTCATTTTCCTCTTGCCGTTGGATAGGAGGAGGATGTCCCTTAGTGACCTTACATCTTCTCTCTGACAGCTTCGACCCGAGAAAAGCTTGAGTCTAATGTTAAATCTAGCGGCAAACTTTAGATTCATATGCACTAGGGTAAAAACTTATTATTAATATATGTTTTTCATACTGAATTCATGCGCGTAGTTTTCGCCTTAGGGAAAAATATTTGATATCCAATTGAAACTTTATTTAAAATATTACGTATGTGACTTTGTAACCACGCAACGAAACCTTTACCTCCAAAAGACCCTCATAATAGCAGGGGTAGTGCTGAGTTCAATGTTAACCTTAGTGGATACATAATTCTTTTTAAATACACACGTTAAAATTTAATTAAAAATCGTTATTAAAGTTACATACTGTACACAAGTCTTATGTGCTTAGTAAGGTAAACATGTATTGTAAAATTTAATTAAGATTTTAATGTAATAATTATATAGAATAATTTTATAGAATGAAATAAATCTGAAGTATAACACTCAAGCAAGACCATTAGTTAAATCGTTTCAATTTTGCTGAAATATTAAAGCCGTTGCCAGCGATGCTGTGAGATGATTATTATTCAACTCTAGCTACTCTAATTATGAAATTCGGTTATGGACAGACAAGGAAAATTAGATACCAAGCAAATTTCTGTAAGTCTTAAAATATTGATTTTGGTGAAGGTTCTTTTTTTGATTTATTTAAAATTTACAACTACAACAAGCAAATACAATGGGAATATAGAAATATAATTGAATTGTATTGCCTTGAGGAGTGAAGTCATTCAGTAATGACATACGACATGAGTAAACCTAACGCAATCAGACGCAATCCATTAAGATGAGAGCCAGTAGCCATAGGCGTTTCAGTGGTCTACAGGAAAATCTAGCTAAGGAAAGTTGGATTACTGAGAGATGAGACGACCAGTGAGTGAGGAGTACAATTTTCTGGATCTCGATTTGATGGGGAGAAACATATGGGATGTTAAGGTAACGGTGAAGTTCACTAATTTTCGTGGTCCGCTTGACCAATTACTGAAAATTAATCAAACTATATAAAAAACTTTGTTTTAAATGTTTTTCACAGTACTTAACAATTATGAGAACAAACACTTCAAATTAAAGTCTTATTAGAAGACGTGAGCAGCCGAAAGGAAAGATCTGACCTGTGAACAGCAAAATGATGTGCGGCGACGAATTGCAGGCGACGGGATTCCACAGCGATGAGCGGGCGAAGAGAAAATAACTTCGTAATCCTGCGAGGTACTCGTAAATTGTAATTTCGATTACAAATCGAGATAAAAAAAAAGAATTAAACAAACACGTTCGTCCACTTTCCAATGCTAACTGACCAGCTGGACCCCGAGACCTTTTTTTGTTTTTCGTCTCCATGGATCTTTGAACAAATAAACAAAATAAAAAAATGAATAAAATTCTCTCCGGCGTAAACATACCGCCCACCAAATGGCAATAGAAATTTCACTAAGAGAAAAGAGACGTTGCAGAGAGGAAGAACAGGATTGGAAAGATTCACGGTTCAGGGAGCAAAAGAGATAGACGTGTAACCGGACGCGTATATTCTCCTGAGAGCGTTTTTATGCGCACAACTCGTACCACCCCATCCGGTACTACTCAATGATGCACCACCTTTTGAGGCACGATGAATAAAACAAATATAAAAATCTCAGTTAATTGTAAGATATTAATTGGTCAAGCGGGCCACGATAACTAGTGAATTTAATAAGTTAAAATGAAGTATACTTCACTAAAGCCCTCCGTGGCCATTTAATTTGTCGCCGAGAATCAAATAGATTACAGACATTTGAAAAATGGCAAAAAGGAGGGAGAATTCAAAAGTGGGGTTGAGATGGGAAGTTAGTGCCCGAGTGGATCGAAGTCACGATAGCTCAAGTGGTAGAGCAGCGGCGTATCTAGCCGAAGATCGTGAGTTCGAATCCCGCTCGTGACACTGACTTTTTTATCTCAACTAAAAACCCTAATTAATTGTGTATATTGTTGTCTAACCTGTTCAGACAAATAATGCTTTGTGTCCCATAATAGACAAACGGACAATCCAAGCATTTCTCTGTTCATAATGCATTTGAATTGTGGGTTAATCTATACTGTTTATGGATGTAAAAATTTGTTTCCCAATTTTATTGTTATATTTGATCATTTAAATCATTCTTCTAGTATTTTCCTTTTTTATTTTATTCGAAGGTTTTCGTATAATCTCTATACGTGTCGTCTATGTTTTTATTATTGTCGATCTTTTTTTAGCTACTACTTCTATGCTGTAATAATTGTTTAATTATTGTCTCGGGGTATCTGTTCAGTATCAGTAGGTTGATAACTTTTTGTTTATTTTAATCCTCAAATATGGAATGGGTAAGTTTTAAGGTCGGGGACGGCGGTAGCCGAGTGGTTAGCGTGAGAGACTCTCGGCTCATAGACGCCGCCGTCGAGGGTTCGATTCCCACCGTCGCCCCTGGCCCTTTTTTCACGATACCCCCCTTCCCCAAATATACAAGAACACACATACAAGAATTCGTCACCATGGTTAATATGCATAGATCATAAGGCCAAAAAAAAAAAAAAAGTTTTAAGATCCTGTCAATACATGTAACATTAATTTTCAAGAATCAGATGAGGATAAATATACAGACCTATTTTTACTGTTGGTTTCTGATACCAATTAATAAACAGTCCATGTTGAACCGGCAGAGGGTTACTTACTGAGTCTGTGTCCAGTTGCGGGGTTTTATTATTAGAGTTAATCAAACGCGTTTCGGCATTGCGCCTTAAAATACTATCTGTCACTGTTTTGATTTTGATTCATTTTAATATTGACGGCTCGGCTTTATTTGGAAAATTTCGTTCGTGAGATCCAACCTACGAGACTTCCATCCACACTCAACACATTCAATGTCAGTCAATTTCGAACTTAAAATAGCCGAGAAAGAAAACCCTTTCAAACCGTCAGAGAACTTCAGAAACATTTTAACAGTCGTAGAAAGTTTCTAGGAACTTAAAATTAATCGGGAAAGTTAAACTGCTTGGGAGGGTCTCCCATGACTTGAACAGCTGAAATGTCAAGTTCTATCCTTGTATAGAACCAAGAAACGTTAAATAAGTTCTGTACAACTAGTATAAAAACAAGAAATGAGCGATGTCACCTTCGAATAAAATTGCTATTTTTTCGAAATTATTTAAACATTTTCTTTCCATAAGATTTGTTGTTTCTTTATTTTTTATGTGTACATACATCTAACGTCATTGTAATCACATCTTTAACGGGGTTTTTATTATCCGATTTGTATAATTGTGATACCCTTCATGATAAGTAGATTCATGATTCATGATTCAGGAGATTCATGATACCCTCTCTAGAAAATTTCAACTAAATAGATAAAAACACTTAAACGTACAATTTTTTTATAACATTCATTTATCAAAATGATTCAAACAGGTAAGCCCAAATAATCGGTAAGATTTATGATGCAAGTTGATCTCCAAATAGCCGACCCCGAAGGTAAATTATTGTGGGACCATCCCATTCCCTTCCGAGTGGAAGCTAGATAAATTCCCTTCCTAGCATTGAAAATCTTTATCAAATGGCCGGTAATGTCCTACGAAATCATTATCCCTTTAAAAATACTAAATGCTTTTGAAAAATTTACTTTTTGTTGAACCAAGATGCGCTACAGCTAATTTTTACACATTTAGTTATTTTCATAATGTATCGTAATTCTATTAATTTTAATGGTTCGTTACTATGTTTATTACATGTACTTTCACATACATTGATTTTTATAGAGATTGTCCAGATCCCGGCTGGGCTTTCTCCCCAAAAGTGTACGCTAGTCATAGTCCAATCTTTCAGACCGGATGTAGCGTAATCTCTGGGTCTTTCCTCCATAAGGATGCTTGGTGTTCCTAAAAAATAAAGATGCAATTAAAATATATTTAAATCATAAGTTTAGAAGAGATTACTAAATTTATGTACCTGATGGAGATTCAAGATAGACGCTGATGGACCCTCTTTTTGGGTAGCTAATGGAAGCAAGGAGTTGGACGTGCTCCAAGTAGTTTATTTCCATGGTCTCACCCCGACAACCATCCGTAACCACTTCAACATTCTTGCTGCCTTTATGAATAGTTCTATTGCCACTGTTGCAAAAAAGAGGTCAATTACACTCAAAGCTCAAAGAAAAAGGAAAAAGAAAAAACGGACCCACGGATTTTTTGTTTATTTGAAACTTTAATTACTTGTATTGTTATATTCATTATACATAATTATTTTCAGACATTCATGATTTTCAATAAAAATGAATTACTTTCGATGGTTTGAAACAAAATTCTCCAAAACACAGGGAAATCGTTTAGTGGTAGATTAAAAGTTAACTACCAATTCGTGATCTAGTTTTGCTCTTAATAAAGCATATTTTCTCTTCGGGAATCTCGGAAAGCCTAGAGTCTTTTAGGAATTGTTTTCGCCTATACTCGGTCGTCCTAAAAAGGACAATGAGGATCTTTACCGTCCGCACCTAGTCTATTCGGGCTTATCGGATTTTATGATTCTCAAGATGAGACCTGACGCACCTCCGAATAGGACAGAAGGGTGTTACTGCGTGTAGAGGCAGCTCAGCCCCGAGGGGCCAAGACAACCTCGCTCCCCGCTTGCCAATTCCGAGTGGTCGGGTCCGCATTAAGCACCTACAGTATGCCGCGCCTAAAGAGCTACCTAAGCCGAAATACATTAGCCCGGTCTCCTGGGCACTCCCTAGACAGACAAGGCCACTCTATCTCCCAGAGTAGTGAGGCTTCCCTAGCGTAAAATCTCCCGGATCCGCTCCCGTCGGGGTTTTGTTTAAAGTGGAATTGCTAACCAACCTCTAGAGGAGCACCGCCTATGGTAAGCCTCCAATCGAGCTCAGCCTATACCTGCAAAGCACCCTCGAATAGGAGCAACCGATTCACTACCCCTTCCCATCCGCCACTACTCATGCATTCGAGGCACTTTTCAGCATAATCATAAAGTCCTCAAAGCTTATACCCTGCGGCCTGCCGTCCGATCCGACATATCCCGTGAGGCCGAGTGTATAACGATGGTCATGTGCAAGTTTCGTGCGAAGGTCACAGATAGAAGACAGCCTCTTCTCTAAGTACCCGCCAGGGATCTCACAACGGCCAACTACGAGTCTATCCCATCGTAACAGGGGCTGAACCTTGGAACATTATTTCTACCCCGTAGTACATTGTGTTCCCGAGTACTGATCGTCAACAAGACAAGAGGATCTTTAGCGTCCACATCTGGCCTTTGGCCTTATCGGACGTTTTGATTCTCAGGATGAGAGCTGACGCACTTCTGCATACGACGGAATGATGTTACCGCCGCAGCATTGGTGTAGAGGGGACCCAGCCCCTAAGGGCCGAGACAACCTCGCTTTCCGCTTATCCCCTCCGAATGGTCGGGCCCGCATTATGTGTCGTATGCCGTACGCGAGGGGCTAACAGGCCGAAATACAACGGCCTGTCCCCACCTCAAGTACTCCCTAGATAGACAAGGTCACTCTATCTCTCTGAGTATAAAGGCTCCTCCAGCGTAGAAATTTCCGGGAACGCCCCGGCAGCGGTTTTGTTAAAAGTGGAATTGCTAACCACACGCAAGATGAGCCTCGCCTACGGTAAAGTCTCTTATCGAGCTCAGCCTACACCTGTCACGCGCATTCGAGGGACGCCATAGGCTAAGCCTAGGTGGTCCGATCCTTCGCTTCCCCAAGGGTACCACGCCGGTCATACGCGCAACAATGCAAAGCATACTCGAGTCAGACACCGCTTCACTACTCGCTTCCATCTGCTTACTTACGCATTCGAGGGACTACAGCGTGATCATTGCGTCCTCAACGCTTACATGCTGCCGTCCGGTCGCAACGTCTCCCGTGAGGCCGGGGGGTTTTACGTTGGCCATACGCAAGCTTCACTGAGATAGAAGACAGCAACTGTCTAAGTTCCCGCCAGGGGCGTCACCAAGCACCACAACGAATCCATTCCCTAACTAGGGCTGAATTTGGAAGGTTTAGTTACCCCGTGAAACAGATGGCCATACACCCTCCCCCGTCTTTGCAGACAGGATCTAGTGCACTGGCCCTCGTGTGACTCTGCTAAGGCACCCGCCGCCCATGCCGACCCGAGGTCGACACGAGTACAGCTGTGCTTTAGAGAGGTTGCCACGCCCTCAGGGCTACACCATTATTTTGTGCCCGGACACCCCCCTTGTAACCAAGGATTAGGAGGGGTCACAGGATAGAATGAAGGAGCTCGGATTGAGAAAAAGGGCCGTGGATGAGAACACGAGGTGAGCGTTTCGGGTTCTCGAGTCTCAAACCACACTACACATTGTCGCCGTAGTTCCACATAAAATGGGCCACGACTCCCAGGGTGGGTGAGACAAGATGGCCGTTCAAGAGCCGAACTAGTTGGCCCTATCCCAGCCAGTCGTCTCGGGGGGATGAATCCGAGTCTGCGGAAAATAAATCCCGCAGGTCGGATTGAGATCCTCAATAGCAAGCACCCACTCTTCACAATTAGTGCGCTCGTGGTGGGCGACCGGTTCCTCAGGCTTTCACAGTTTCGGTTCAATCTCCTTGCTACTCCCCGAAGGCCGAATGTCGCTCACACCTGGGCTTGAACCATCCCTGAAGTCGGAACCTCATGTGCCTCTGATAAGGCACCCGCCGCCCATGCCGACCCGGGGTCGACACGTGTACAGCTGTGCTTTAGAGAGGTTGCCACGCCCTCAGGGCTACATTATTATTTTGTGCCCGGACACCCCTCACCCTTGTAGACAAGGGTTGGTAGAGGTCACAGGGATTGAGAGAGGGACGTGAATGAGGACTCGATGTACACCTTTCTTGGGCCCTGAGCCTTAACCACATTGTGGACCTTGTAGTCAAGTCTTTTAGGAATCGAGTAAATAAGGATAAGATTTTTTTTTTCTTCATCCGACGGCATTAACCATTCAAAAAACGTATCAGAAGGTTAGGCTGCCTCCGTCGTCACAAAGGAAGGTGCATGGGTGGCCTATTTCTTTTCAAATTGTTTAATCAGGCGTTTTAGAGAATATGGATAAAAACCATTTACAATATTAGTCTTAAATTTATTAGGCATTGAGGAAATAAGTGATCGGATTTCGTTTTGTAAAACAAAATCCCATTCTTCAGTAGAAATTTGACGCTGTTTAACAATATGACGTGATACAATATAACAATAGCCAAAATTCCAATCTGTCAGATTTGTTGTGTTATCGTTTTAAATCTTGATTATTAATCTTTATACCTAGTTGTTATAAGAATAGAGAAATAAATAGAAGTTTCCGGTTTTTGTCTTTGAGTGTATATATAATAATAGGATTACCTAGGATAAAAGAATGGTAACTTTATTTAAACAATTTTTTAAAAATAATCATTTGCTAGCGAAATCCTTATTTCTTACATGCCAATTATGATCAACGAAATATAATTTACTCAATGAAAATATCGATATTCTCAGTCACTAAAATCTCATTAAAATTATGTATTTACGCTTGATAAAATAATAATATGAAAAATTAGAAAGTGCAAATAGTTTGTTATTTTTATGAGCCAAATTTCTTTCACGTTTACATTGCATATAAAGTTAGTGAACAAAAAATGCAATTGGACGGAAATGTGGTGTTCTTGTTATTGTACGCTAATCTTTCATGGACATATGTAATTAAATTTCTACGATTTATATTGTAATTACACGGAATCAGATTTTTAAAATTATGAAAAATTACCAACATATGTTTTAAAAAATTTACCACCTTATTACAAAAAAGATCTGATTAAATTGTGACCATATGTTAATTATTTAAAACACCAAATGCTTGGATGCACGAAATAATTTGTTAGATTTTGATCCGATTGGTATAAAATGTGTTTGGTTTTGAGTCACAGCGTAAAATAGTTTAAAGACCAATTTGGAATGGTAGTGTGTTGAATTGAATTAATAATTGTAAAAAAAACCGTATTGTTCGATTTATTTGAATACTGACAAGAAAACAGTTTGGAGAAAATGATAACGTCTTGGAACATAGGGCACGTGGTCTTGATGCTGGAGGTTTTGTTCAGCTATTCTCTCGGTACGGTAAAAGACTTCACGAATTCTTCGACGGGCTATGAATTGACGATGAAATTTGCGGATCCAACCGAGTTCAAGTTTGTTGGATATACGTTCCTCGCTTTCGGTGCAATTTCCTCCATCGTTATTGCTTGGCTGGCAGACGCCTATACCGGCAAGTTCTACATTTCCTTAGTGGGTGTCGCCTGTTTGACGGGTTCTGCTATGTTCTGGTCCATTTTTCAATGGCACCTCGAGGACGGAGTGCCGAATTACACGTACATGTTTTTCGCTAACGTGCTGGTCGGTATGTACCTCCCGACATCGAGCGTCAGAAACGTGCTTTTGCTCGAACAGTTTCGGCTGCCTTTCGAGTTGTACAACATCAGAAATTACATCTTTGTACTGGTGATGATAAGAACGGTCGTACAGTTCATATGTCGCTGTATTATAGTTTTCGATTACACGGATAATAAAGACTTCAATAATCTCTGTCCCGTCGTCGTGTGCTTTTGCATGTTTTATCTTATCGCTTTAATACTGATCGGAAGAAAGCTGCATTTAGAGGCGACGTACTACAGAATTTGGGAATTGACTTTAAAATGTTTTATAATCGCTATCATCAGGAAAAGGTCACATGATAGAAAAAAGGAGAAGTTGAGAAATAAAAAACGGGCATACATGACACAAGATATCTCATTAAAACTGCACGCTAATAGTAAAGATTTGGATAGTATGGGAATACGACCGGAAAATGAAGAGCTTATACAAAAGACGGAGCGATGGGGTTTTCGCGGGATCCTGGCCGAAAACCTCTCTTCATCTCAACCTATCGATACGGAGCCGGGGAAAACACAGAAATTTTTTGAGTGGCTTTTCGCTTTTGTCCCCATTTCATTGAACTACGAAGACATTGTGCCGTCCTATCCGGCTAACGAAGAAACCGTCGAACTCCACTGGATTTACAGTGCTGTGCCGGTTGTATCGATGTACGTGGCCAATCAGACGAGAAGAATGCTCCCGGTCATGTTAGTCATCGTCCCGGCATTTTCAATTGGCAATTTGATGTATTTTATCATTTTACTCTCCGTTAATCAGACCAAGTTCCTTTTCAAGCCTCAAACCTTCAATTACCCGATGATCGATTTCGTGACAGTTTCTGTAGTATTCGATCTAATACTACTCCCCTTTTTTGAAATCATCGTATACCCTCATTTGAAAAGATTGCAGCTAAAAGACTTACAGTACTTGTTTATCGGGTACTCCGTGTTGATAATAGCCCTTTTTCACTGTTTCGGAGTACAATTGCAAGTAGAATCGACCCACGGGTACGTACAACAACCGAATATCGCACAGATAAGGATGTACAGCTTTTTATCATCGCCAACCGCAATATATTTAAACGTAGTAGGAGTTCAACGGGTCGGATATTTAGATGTTTTCAAGTATTCCATGAGATTGACAGAAAAAACGAAGTTAAAAATCCGCATTGTTAACGACGAACTAGGAATGGATAAAAAATTTGCCATAGATCTTGTTCCGGGTGTAACGATTTCTTACATTATTGATTTTCAAACAATAAGCTATAACGCTGATACTTATGATCCGACAGTTTTCTCACCTGATTCAAAAAGTGGTGTCTCTACATTTTTAATCGTCAGCCCGTTTAAATATTTGCCGTACAATTTATTTTTCCAAAATGTAGAAGGTAAAAATAACAGCTATAGATTCCAGTTTGCAAGAGGAGTCAAATATGAAATCCCTCCTGGGCTGTACAACGTTATCGGTGAACGAGAAAATGGGAATAGAACATTGTTAAAAACCGCTAATCTCGACGATTCCTGTCTCTATGCTTTTCTCATGTACTGCAATCCGAGAGAAACATCATATGGAAAATTCTTGCTGCTCGAAGGGCCCAAGAAGATATCCCAGTTGAGGATCGTGGTACATGTATTTCTCATGAGTCTCGCAAATGCAATTGTGTCCGTATCGTTCTTCAGATTCCTTTTTTTGGAGTCACCGCCGAAACTGAGAGGTGCGACTTTTACGGTACTACACGCTCTAAATATAATGGGATGTATCTTCATCAACATAATTTTTGAGCTAGAAAATCGAATACAGTTTTCGAACATCATTATAATATATGCACTGGTACAGATATTCGTCTTCATGCTGACGATTTACTACGCAAATCAGTACAAATACCGCTATCCTATCACATAAATATTAATAAAAAACACCTTTCATCTTCTGTAAATAAATAACACATGGTATAATCTCTTTTTCTTAAAATTTATAAAAAATAAACCAATATACTAACTTCACTAATTTTCGTGGTCTGCTTGACCAATTAATATCTTTAAATTAATTAAGGGTTTTAGTTGAGATAAAAAAGTTACTGTCACGAGCTTATAAGAGCCCAAGACCTTCGGCTAAATACGCCGCTGCTCTACCACTTGAGCTATCGTGACCTCGATCCACTCGGACACAAACATCTCAACCCCACCTTTTGAATTTTCCCTTCTTTTTGCCATTTTTCATTTAATAGGTTAAAATGAAGTTCACTTCACTAAAGCTCTCCGTAGCCATTTCATTTGTCGCCTAGAATCAAATAGATTACACGACATTTGAAAAATGCGGAAACCCCATCGCTCCGTCTTTGTGGATAAGATTTTCATTTTCCTGTCGTTTTTTGCACTGTCTAAATTTTGTATTTGGAAAACGCTATGCCTTTAGTAGTTTAGAGAGCCATTTTGCTGCACGCCTAAAATTCGTCAGGTACGACGGTCAAAAACTTTATATTACTTTACCAATACAAGTTGGAAAATATAATAAAAGTACTCATATTTTTATAATAAAAATTGAGTACATAAAAATGAAATAATTATTAATTTATATGATCGTACAATAAAAATATGACACATATTCTTTAGTGCTCACCGCTCTCAATCTTTCTCAGTCTCTCCCCTTTCGCTCTTTCTATATCTTCCTTCTTCTACTTCTCTCTCGCTCTCACTCTCTCTCTCTCTCTCTCTCTCTCTCTCTTCCTCTCCTTGACTGACTCGCGCGTGGCTCATGAACCAAAATGTTTTCCCCTTCTTTTCCACGTATCTGGGCCATCTGATTGCAACAAACCAAACCGGCATTCATCTCTGATGAGAAGACCTATGGCCTTCCAGCAATAGAGAACCTGATGCTGGACGACTAGAGACAAGGCTATTCTCACAAATCCTTCTGATGGCAGTTTTAGAGTTCAAGAGCCTATATTACGAACAGTTTGAAGTTGACTACTAGTAAAAGTAATAAAAATATCATCTATAGACAACTATGTTCTTTTCGATCAAGTCTTCCTCTGAACCAAACCCGTTGTAGATCATCGTGGAAGGAAAAGCGCGGCACAGGCAGGACTTGGGCTATGTAACGGACACTCCATCCGTCGTTGTTGAAATCATGTGCCCAGGGGAGATCTCAAATTAAAACCATAATTTTAAATAAAAAATATTAACTTTTTCTAAAATTTATTGTTTACGTTGAAATTTAACTAATTTAAAAAAAATATTTTTATTCGAAAGTGTGTGAAAAGACACTCTCTCATCTAACAAACTAGAAGTTCTTAATGTTGTGTTGACGTTTTTTAGTCAACTATTAATATCTATACCTTGTTTTTTTTTTTTTTTTTTTTTTTTTTCTCCCCGGGGGCTTCCAACAATAAAGTCATTTCAGCCCCCTCTCACTGCACTGTTGTGGCCGATGGGGTACTCAATATTCCGCCATCGGCCCTACAGTCTAAAAGATCACTCACTTACAACAAACAAATAAATAAATAAATTACTTATAAATAAATACACGACACAATAATAAAACACAACACAATAATAAAACACAACACAGATACACTTATTTACACAGATATTCACGTTTTATACACTATTTACAAGTGAGGAAACACCCCCGTTTCTCTTAGAAAGCGGAATAGGGGATCCAACATTTGACTTGCTCGCCCGAGTACCGTTTTTATGTCAGGGTTCATGCCTACTCGCTCCCTGTAGGGGGCCAAGGCACGGCACTCCTCGACAAGATGAGACACACTGAGCACCCTTTCTCTACAAGCGGGACACCTGCGCGGGTTTTGACCCAGAAGCGAATATACCTTGTTATTATGTAAATTATACAAATAAATACTAGTGTCCGGTTTTTTTCGTCTTTGACTGCATATAACTAATAATCTTTTTACCATACTTACTATAACACCAATGGTACATCGCATGTCCGGCTAGATGGGACTGTTACGAAGTTTTTTGCGTTCCTAACAAGGTTGTGGGCGTTGAGAAGGCCAAAACCGAAGTCGACACTCACCCAGAAATCGAAACCGTTCAGGACCCAGGCGTTGTTTTCAGCAAGCGGAGCAACCTCGGACGTCCATGCGATTAGATGAAGAAAATCCCTCCACGTTAAATTAGAACTATAAAAACAAATTAATTAAGGTTTTTAGTTTAGATAATATAGTCAGTGTCACGAGCGGGATTCGAACCCACGACCTTCGGCTAAATTAGCCGCTGCTCTACCACTTGAGCTATCGTGGCCTCGATCCACTCGGATAATAACTTCCCATAATTGGTCAAGCAGACCACGAAAATTAGTGAATATAAAAACAAAATTAACTTCTAATGAGCAGTGATTAAAAAATTCATTATTACAAACAAATTAATTTTAATTTGTATATTAACAGATTATATGTTTTATACTGTCTCAAAGTATGGCTAGGGCAATGAAGACTGTAGTCTTTTTGAAAGATAATCTTAAAATCTTATCACAAAATTTTTTACTTCACAGGTTCCAATGGGTTTGTTTTTTTCAATCTTCTATGTTTCCGTTTTGCAGGGGTTTCGTAACTTCCGTGTTTTTGTATAAGGCAAGACTGGTTTTTCGTTGAAATTTTTTGAACTTCCGCACTGACCTCTGTGATCTCTATGAAATTTTCCTTAGGTACTATGGTACCATGTTACCTAGAATTGTATTTCGTACTTTTTATATTATTTTTTATAGCTTAAATTAGTAGAATACCAACTGTCCAATTTTACATTAAGACTGCGTAAATTACAGTTATTTTGTATTGGAAGGATGGAAGCACGTCGGACGAAGTATAGTTGAATTTATCTTAAACCTATTTTTATTCTTTTATTCTTTGCGTGCTTTTTCCATTCCAGCTTGACATTTAGCTGCATCACAAAACATGGTGAATTTAACATGTTCTTCCAATTTATTTTTTTATTGGAACTTTTTAGGAGAAAACTCGAGTCACGTAAACTTTTTTTTGAAGTTTCTCACGAATCAAAAACTTAGGATTTAATACTTCTGGATAGTGGGATACGAATAATATCTAATTTAACTACGTCAATTGGAAAAATGCTTAAACATGTACATTTTTTAAAAGTTTTTAACGATAATTTCAATAGTGGCAATGGTATTTAACAAAACGAAATTTTCTCTAACTTCTTGAACGGAAAACCAATTTATTTATTTATCACTTTAATTGATATTAAATTGATTGTATGATCATAATTTCAAAACATCGTAACAATTTTTCACAAATAATATCGTCTAGGACGCTCTGGATGTAGATCATTAAAGCGCAATTCAGCCTGATGCAAGCAGGCAAATGGAACGTTGAAATCTTTGTGGTTAGTGACGTAGCTTTGAGGATTTTTCTGAAAACTTTTGATTTGGATGATGGTAAGGTAGAACAACTTCCACACCCTTTGTCTAAGTCGTAGCAGTAGTCCTATGTTCTAGTACCATAATAACATCAAATCAAATTTTTGGTGATTAGTGATCGTTAGTCGATGATTATTCGGAAATCGTGAGATGCGGTATGGTGTGATGTAGGTTTCAGAAAAACATTTTCTTTTTCGTGCCAACGTTTCGATCTTTATCGAAATCACCAACAGGGCCTGGGATGTACAAACATTGTTGAAATTTAACAAATACATGTAGCTTGTGGAAAAAAGTGAATTTATACAATGCAAAAACATATTTTTTTAAAAATAAAATCAAAGTTTTTCTTCTCACTCAAAGTGTTTGTTTTCCGCGTAAAACACTTTGAGTGAGTAGAAATACTTTGATTGAATATAAAATTTTTTTTTTCAGGCCCTGTTGATGATCTCAATAAAGATCGAAACGTTGGCACGAAAAAGAAAATGTTTTAAGTAAAACCTACGTAACACCAGACCGCATCTCACGATTTCCGAATACTCAATTCAAATTTTCACATACTGCAAACAGTTTACAATCAGTTTGTAGCAATGAAAAGGTCGGTAAACGAACTTATTTGATGTAAATTTATTAAAACAAATATCTGTAAGAATAAGGTGTTATCCTGGAATTTTTTTAGCAGGCAAGTTTTTAATTTGTTGCTCTATTTCATCCAACCCGACCAGTTTATTTTTCGTCTTGTGAAGTGGTCGTCACTTCCAGTACGTTACCTCTGATATTTTCATGTGGTTTGTTTGAAATTGCAAAAACTGGAACACTTTGGCTTTTTTCTGCTGCCTATCTTTCACCTGTATTCTTGTTTATTTTTTATAAGAATTTGTGCATGTAATCTTTTTTGTTATTATTTTACATAAGGTTTTTAGTTGAGATAACAAAGTTACTGTCACGAGCAGGATTCGAACCCAAGACCTTTGGCTAAATTCGCCGCTGCTCTACCGCTTGAGCTATCGTGGCCTCGATCCAGTCGGATACTAACTTCCCATCACCTCAAAATTCAAAAAGGTGGGGTTGAGATGGGAAGTTAGTGTCCGAGTGGATCGAGGTCACGATAGTTCAAGTGGTAGAGGAGGGGCGTATCTTGCCGATGGTCGTGGGCTCGAATCCCGCTCGTGACATTGACATTTTTATCTCAACTAAAAATCTTAATTAATTGAAAGATATTTGTGGTGTCAAGCGGACCACGAAAACTAGTGAATTTTACATAACGAGTAGTCTGGGAAAATTTGCTAATAGTTTACCTAATGCTCAAATATTCAGGTTTTGTAGAAGAGCCTGGCAGACAGGGACCAGTTGTTTCAATTACGGTAATTCAATGTGATTTGTGGTTTGTTAATTGAGTTATAATAAACTGTGTGTAAATTGATTTTCCTCTCCCAGTGAGAGTCAACCTGTAGAGTCGGACCTAAGACGTAGTGTTGTGGTAAATGTTCGGCAGCAAGCTGCGATAAACGTCTAACCAGACGTCACCTATCGAAAGTGTAATCGTTAATTTTCTTTTTAAAGATTTTATTTATTTTGTAGAGTATGTGCGAAAAGCATAAAAACTATCTGTAGTAGCGTCATGGGTCTTAGGTAATTTCATTAAAATCTAGACAAATGTGAGAGAAAAACAAGACAACTTTGGAAAAAAAAGATTGGATTTTTATGCAATAAATATGTTCAAAAACATTTTGTCATAATGACGTAAAATCAATTATGTGCCATCGTAGTAAGCAAAGTAAAACTAAAAACACTTCCATGAAATGTAGCGAATTTGCTACCAACCCACTTTTTCAAGAAATCCATTTTCCTACAAAATGTCCTGATAATATATAATATCAAGAATAGTCAATTGTTATTTAATTCTATGCAGTCTTTATTGATTAAAGAGAGCATTTTATAGTGTCAACCACACTATGCTATAGTACAAACTTTACAATTTTAGAATTAGTCAAAACGTACTGCAGATCACAGGGTGTTTGTGTGATAGTGCTGTTCTTTTTGTATTCGGAGTTCCTTTCCTTTCAAGGAATTATCTGAAGAGGTGTTCCAGGGCGAAGTTTCAAGGCCCTTATTATATTCTTTGTTCGTCGCTCAAATCTTTACTAACTCTATCGGATTACCATTGAAAAAAAGATTAAAATTGAAGAAAAGATGCAATCTTATGATTCTTCCTTCTTGAAGGTTGGATAATAAGTCATTATCCCATTATATATTGACCTATTGACCCACCTTCAAGATGGAAGAATCATAAGATTAACTGTTGAGGTCAAAATATAAGAAAACATCGTTAATCTAAAAGATGAAATAAAAATGAAAAATTTGTCCCCATGAAGAGTGTTATGTAATTATATACACGAAACTAATTCATTGATAATAACAGCATTCCAAAGAATCTATTGATCAATAATTATAAAAAGGAATGTTTTGGCTTAATAATACAATTTATATATACATTAAATGGAAAAATCAATATAAATGTGATGCTTTTTGACTTATTTTCTATCTCTAAAACCGAAACAACATCCATAATATCACTACTGCATATGCCCCACAGAATTCTTCATTTATTCTCGTAATACTTCAATTTTTATCATCAGTTTTTGTTTATTTATATTTATTCTCATCGGTACTTGTAATTCGACGGTAAGGTTTTGTTGTGGGCATTAACGAACCAGAGAGTAATTTTATAACAAAGTGCCACGAGTGGGATTCGAATCCACGATCTTCGGCTAGATACGCCGCTGCTGTACCACTTGAGCTATCGTGACCTCGATCCACTCGGACAGTAAAAACTTCCCATCTCAACTCCACCTTTTTCAATTTTCCATCCGTTTTGCCATTTTTCTCTTTTCACTGTTTTATCTCAACTAAAAACCTTAATTAATTGAAATATTAATTGGTCAAGGGACCACGAAAAATAGTGAATTTATAATAAAGGATCAATAATTACCATCTGAAATTTAAAGACTGGTTATTTTTTACGTTTAAGAATATTGTGCACTCATATAAAGACTCAACCACCAATATGAACGTTTAAGTAAATACCCAATATCATCTTGTTCTCGTCGTTCTCTCGAATGATAATGGTTTCTTTTTAGAGAGCCAATTTTTCGTTAAACTCGGTAAACGACATCTGGCTCACCTAATCATCCTCACAATATACAAAGTCAACGTCCCAATGAGTGACTAGCATTTTCCTTTGCTTTAATACCATTAGGTTGTTAGCTTTCTTCAAATTTCTGAACACGTTCCAAATAACATTACCAGTAATAAAAAAATCGTACACAAAAAGTATCATGAAAAAATGGAAGTATATTAACGGTAAAGCAATAAAACTTTACTCTACATAATTAAAATATATTTATAATATTTTACATGTGTATATTATTTTTTATCTTTAAAAATTGGTTTATATTAAAACAAGAATACAGTAGTATCGTATCAACGTTTAATCGTCTCAGAAATTATTTTGTTTCATGTGGATGGTGATGAAAGGAGACTAGGAAGTTGGGAAGTTCTCCAAGTACAGCTTTCTTGCTTACTGTTCTTTCCTCGCTCCTTAGATCAGTCTGTCAATTCAATCCTTCTTTTAAGGAGTACTAAGTCATTGACTGAGGTTGAAAAATTCCTTCTCCTGGATTTTCCTTATATCTCACGTTATATCTTTATCTAACGATTTCTTCACATTCAAAGAGGATATGGGTGGTTGTTTCTTCCTCCTTATACATAACCAAAAAATGTTTTCATCATTGAATATGCTCATACTTTCTACATTTTTTCACAGATGCCAATGGCCGGTAAATATTTCGGTCACTTCTCAGTGTCTAGCCTTCTCTAAGTTTCTATCAGTTTGCTAATCTTGGTGAGGGAAGTTTTAGCATAAGCGTACTGTGTCTAACTTTCTTAGAGTTTATTCATTTCTCCTTTTGTCTTTTTAAATTCGTTCTATGATGGGGAATTCTGTGTATTTGTGTCATACCATGGTCCAGGTCGTATATACATTCGTACATATATATATGCAACCAACCCAGAATAAACATAATAAATTTCAGTTTTTTCACACCAAAGACCACACGGATATATCGAATAATTAATTATTAACATTCAATTAATTAAGGTTTGTAGTTGAGATAAAAAAGTCAGTATCACGAGAGGGATTCGAACCCACGATCTTCGGCAAGATACGCAGTGCTCTACCACTTGAGCTATCGTGACCTCGATCGACTCGGATACTAACTTCTCATCTCAACCCCACCTTTTGAATTTTCCCTGTTTTTTGCCATTTTTCAAATGTCGTGTAATCTATTTGATTCTCGGTGACAAATAATGAATTTAATTAATTGAAAGATATTAATTGGTCAAGCGGACCACGAAAACTAGTGAATTAATTAGTAAGCGAAAATACACATGATTCCAATAAATCATATTTTTTACTTTCATTGACTATATTTTGGGCTCAATAATCGTTAATGTATTTTCTAACGAGATCCAGTCGTCTTTATAGAGCGAGGTAAAACGTCTAAAAAAAAGCGTATAAAACAAAAATGCTAGAAATCTGTCAAAACTCCACTTTGAGAATGATGTATTAATTTTTTTATCGAGACAGAGTGAAGATGTCTAAAAGAAGAAACGGTTTGGCAGACCAACCCAGCGAGAATAGGCAAAACAAAATGATAGGTAACGACGGCATTTCAAGTTAGGAGGAAATCGGACGATTTCCCATTATGAAAACTATTCGGTATATCTTCTATCAAACTGCTCAAGCCTTCTTTGTAATTGTAATATATAATTATAATATATAATTAATTGAACAGCTACACAATGAAAGAGAACTGTCACTTTATTTGAAAAAAATTCTCACAAATACGTGATTATATACTGAAGCGAGATCTTTTTATACAATTTGTCTTTTCACCCATTCATAACTTGAATACACTTTAATAAAAGAAACGTTTATTGCTGACAATATTAACACTAGGTATATCTGATTACTGCATACTTAGCTTCAAGTACCAAAGCGGCGATTCCCGCGGCCAATGGAGCAGCAGCCGAAGTGCCTGTATGTCTCAAGGTGCATGTGTTGTTCAAGTTTGTCGTGGCCTGAAATAAATTTTCCAATTTTCAAATTCACTCATTGTATTTTAGACAATGTCTAACGTACCACTTGTTCATCTCTGGTTCCTCCTGAAGAATACGCAGTTGCCATTATTGCTGCACATCGTTCACCGTAATGGACGGTCCTGCCCTTCTGTGACGCGCTGGCAATAGGGACCGTGTAAATAGAATTGATGTAGCCGTCGGCTCCACAATTGTCGCCTTTAAATTTGCCGTTACCAGAGGCAAATATATAAATAACTCCTTTTCCGTTTCGTCCCTTAAAACAAACATTTCACAACAATAATTTTAGTTGTAACTTCTGGTTTAGTTGGCATATCCCTTGCCAATTTAATCCCACTTTAACCACGCATCAAAATTGGGGTTGATAGTTATTAAGCTTAGAACTAAGAAATTGGGGGTAATGAAAAAGATTTGTGGAATTTTACGAACCTGTATTTTGAAAAATATTTGAAAGTCATGATGGATTGTGCGATTTAATACGTAGAAGCATTTACTATTTTTTTGGAGTACTTTTGCAAGGGATTATCTTGATGAGATAGTAGAATGTTTGAATAGTATAATGGTTGAACCATGTTCTATGCTGAATCTAAATGCGTTTAATTATCTATTTTATCAGTCGAATGTTTTATCGTTTGTATAAAAGTAACTGGTTTGTTTTACTTCAAAATTTTTTTAACCCAATACATTTTCTCAGCTTTCAAAATTTTGCAAAATTATGTCTGTTAGCTACAAAAAAATTATAGCCCTGATCATGACCTAGAAGCCCGGGTTGAAAGCTTGTTATATTTGGAGTTTTGTTTTCATGTTTTTCCTTGACCTACTAATAATACATCCATCAAATTAATGTTCAAGTGGTCGATCATTTCTCTTCAATAAATGTATAAAAGTCGGAAAAGGGTTTTTTCACGTCAGGGCTATTCTTGCTTAATCATCTAGTATGTACAAGTTAGACATATGTTAATGTATAGTTAAAAGTAGTTTTCTTGGTTAACTATAGAAAAGTCATGTGTTCTATCAGTCGTTATTCCACAGCCGAGGGTAAAACTCATACGTTGGCTTTTACATTTATGTTTATTCCCCACATATTTAACGAAAGATTGAAGTGGATAAGAAAATCCTGTAAAGAGCGATAGAATAGCAGCATCATGTGCAAAATTGTGAGAGAATGGGTCGTATGGACATAAAGGTCAACCATGTTCCTGGTGGACTTAAAAGAACAGGTCAATCACGTATGATCCGAGGTAGAGGAATTAGGTTTATGTAAGGATGATCTTGAGCTCTTGAGATTACACATCAAACTCGGATGCCAGAAACTTAGAAAATATAGCGCTACATAAAAGGAAAGCACCTGAGCAGTTTAAGATTAAGAAAAGAAAAAATTGCTTCCACATCTCTAGTGGTGTGAACGAAGCCTAAGAAACGCACTATGATCACATGTAGCTGAAAACAAAGAAAGGAAGATTTTACTAGTTTTTAGACTTTTATAAGGTAACCATTTCTCGACCACGTTTTTAATTTTTAATTCTTATTGTACTTTTAGTTGTAATTTTTAATTATTAATTTATTCAATTTAAATAATGTTTAGACGCTGAGCCCCAAAAAACGTAATGTACTTCTGTGCCCAAAACACCATGTCGTTTATTTCCCCATTAAGGTTTAAGTAAGATATTTCAGTTTTTGTGCAATTTGTTTTTCATCTTTTAATTGTTTTTTTTATATGATAATAAAACAGGCCCTGAAGATGAAAGTACAAAAACTGTCGAAAGCTCGGCGAAAACCGAAAGGAAGTGTTCTCTGTGTTTGACCTCTTCCGTAGATCCTCCAAAAAGATTTCATTTAAATTTCTTTTTTAATAAAAATGTTACCTAATATATTCTGAAGTAAATTGATCGAATTGAAAAATTGTCGGATCAGAATNGCTCGTGACATTGAATTTTTTATCTCCACTAAAACTCTTAATTAATTGAAAGATATTAATTGGTCAAGCGGACCACGAAAACTAGTGTATTGAATAATTATAAATGACATTAAAAAGAAGTTATGAATTAAAATAGAAACGTTTGGACACCATCATATTTTCATTTTATACTTCAACATCTATCAAGACCAGGATGCTTCAAAGGAAGTGTAGAAACTTACTGCGTTGTCAAGTTACATGAACGCAGTCAATTGACGGTAATTGATGTCACCCAAGCTTGTTACAAAGCCACCTACAGTGAAATATCACACCAGCGATTTTATTAACGATCGATTAACTTTTGCTGTTTAAACGAGAAGCCTTTGTGAAATTGACATTTTGTTCTATTAAAATATAACGAACACACACTTTACTTACATATATAAAGAATCAATACTAAGGTTATATAATGTCCTTTTCCTACAGATATTTAATAATAAATTGAAAAGCTATATTAGTTTAAAGAGTGGATGATTGGCTCAATTATTTAAATCAATGTAGTAAATAGAACTTAATAACAGTATATACACAGCTGAATTGACCGCCATATCAATTGCGCTGGGTGAGATATCAAAACGACACAGTCCAAAAAAATGTAATATGTACAGTCTCCCTAAGCGCAATCTCAGCGTCAAAGAAAAGTTCTCCACGGACCCACTAATACAAAAGGTATTTCAACAGGTTGGCGAACTGAATAATCGAGATTGTGTACTTGTGTTCGCCTGGGTCCAGGCCATGTCGGACTTGGGGGAAATAAGGAAGCAGACAAGCTAAGAAAGCGGCTGCGACCCCTCATGACCACGAATCCCCCATTAACCCCATGGATCTAAAAACAAAATTGAAAAATTCGATTTATTGTAAATGGCAGGTTCGCTGGAACGAATGTAATGAAAAACCAAAAATACATAAAAATACGGTGAGGCCATGGCTTGTGTAGAATTTGGAAAAACGTAACAAAATAATATTAACAAGGTTGCGAATAGGTCACACCCATCTCACGTACGGTCACCTCTTAGTGGGTAAAAGTCAAAAAACCCCCCACTCTATCGAAACCCGGTAACAGTGAGACACCTATTAGAGGAATGTAATAAGTTAGGAGAGTACCGAGAACGGTGTGACCTACCATCCAATCAATAGATCTTAAGCATAACCGTGAGTTCAAACATAATCTTATTAGGTACTTATATTTACGTGACTGCCAGTTAGTGTCTCCGTCTGAAATTCGTAAAGTAATTTCCTCTAGGAAAAACAAAAAATCTCCCGGCTTTGACAGAATCGCTAACGTTATGCTGAAAAAGATGCCCAAAAAAGGTCTAGTGTTACTTTCTTACCTGTTCAACGTCATGCTTCTCCTTGGATATTATCCAGCATATTGGAAAACGTCCAAATTAATTTTTATTAAAAAACCGGGAAAACCGCCTAAGGAACCAACTAGCTATCGTCCAATCAGCCTTCTTAGCTCTCTATGCAAAATATTTGAAAGAATTATATTAAAAAGAATACAAAGCCACATAACAACCAAACATATTCTAATAGAAGAACAATTCGGCTTTCGACCTGGTTGAGACACAACTTCCCTTCTAGCGAAAGTAGTTGATGAAGTAACGGCAGGATTTAATTCCAAAAAACACACAGGTATGGTATTACTAGACCTTGAGAAGGCGTTTGACACTGTCTGGCATAACGGAATCTACAGGCTGTTAGAATATAGTTTCCCAGGTTGTTAGGATCACAATGTCCTATCTAAGTGAAAGATCCTTTCGCGATGTTCTTAACAACGCTACGTCTTCTCCTTTCAAGTTGTTGCTGGGGTCCCTCAAGGGTCTATACTAGGGCCAACACTTTTTTCTATATTCTTAAATGCCCTCCCTACACTAGATAAATCAAACTGCAAGTTGGCCCTTTACGCTGACGCCATCGTAATATATTGTTCCTCCTGGAGACAGACTGCTATAGTAAACAATTTGAACTTGGCTTTACAAAAAATAGTACGATTCTGCCACAGATGGAAGTTAATCTTAAACACTGTAAAAACAGAATCGATATTCTTTACTAGGCGGCGACCCTCTCTCGATAAACAAATCATGCTTGACGGGGTAAACATACCGTGGACCCCACAGGTAAAATACCTAGGGGTGACACTGGACCTGAATTTCACTGAACATGTTAACTCGTTGATAAAGAGAGGCAAAATAATGATTAAGACTCTTTTCCCCCTTTTAAGTCGAGAATCATCTTTGAGCGTAGCTATGTACAAAGTGATAGTGAAACCAATAATATTGTACGCTTGCCCTGCTTGGAGCTACACAAGCATGACTAACATTAAGAGGCTACAAATAATACAAAACAAGTTTTTATGACTAGCCACCTCGTCCCCACGTTACACAAGGCTCACAGACCTGCATGCTTTAGTTCAAATGCCATGGATTAAGGAGGAATTAAAATTCAGGACCCAAAATTTTTTTTCTCAAAAAGCCTACAGCAAAAACTCCGTATGTGCTTCAATCGGCACATATGATTGTCTCAGATCTTGGAAGCACAGGAGAATAAAACATATTTTATCCTCCTGAATCTCAACCTTCTCACTTATTTAACTGTTACTTAATAACTTTTGAAAATATTTAACCACTAACTTACTGATTTGTTAATTTATTATACTGTTAACTTGTTAATTTGTCAATTTGTTACTAATTTGTTAAACTAACTTATTTATAATTATTTAAATTAACTTATTTATTTATTTATTTTAAACTAAATATTCATGTACTATATTAGACCAACTTACTAAATTACTACATATTTTTGCTGACATTTGTTATAACTGTTATTTTTCTGAAAATTAATAATTAGTTCTTCCAGTTTCTGAACATTACTGTAACGATTTGTTAACGCAAAGGATTTGTTAAAGTAAAGGTTAATGGGTTTTTCGTGAACATTTTCCCATCAATAATATTTTTCAGGAGGTATGGTACACAAATGGAGATATGCTAAAGAGTACGCATGGGGCCCTGCCACTTTCTCTCAAAAACACATATGTATGCAAATTTCTTATTGTTAGAAAATATCTTGTCAAACACATAAATAATAATAATAATATTAGGTACTTAAAATTGATAAATGCGTATGAATACATATAACCAACCACACGCGGTATATCTCCATTTTGCAGTGTAAATGTATTTATTAGCGTGGGCAATGAGGTATGTCTGGGTGTGGCTGTGACTGAATATCGCTCTCAGGCCCGCCAAATTAGTTTAGGTAATTATATATTTGTTGTGTGATGTGATGGACAGGTCACCGCTACCAAGGTTGTAGTAATAATGCAGAGATGATGAGACCTCTCCAATACGAATGTATTTATTAGCGTGAATGATTTGTGCAAATGGACGTGAATGTCGAGGAATATCGAGAAATTCACAAGCCCGTCAAAAGGAAATTAGACTAATGTATGAATGAAATTCTGTACACACTGTATGAATGTATTTATTAGCACAAATGGAAGGAAGTCGGTAGGATTATGACTATTTTAGTATCTATCTTTATTTAGTTGTAGGGGCAGGACCTCAGTCGTGCACCTGTACTCTGAGACCTGCCAACTGGAGATTAGGTAATCAATTTCTTAGCATGAGTGGGTATTGTTAGTGAGTCTGTAAATATTGTAAGTATTTTTAATAAACCATGTGGGATGGTAGGAACGAGCAAAAAAACACTACTCTTGTTGGTCGGTAGGAAACCAAATTAATAGAAGATATATAGTGAATGAGATAGAGATAAAGTTGAAATGAAACAAGGAAAAATGCTAGAAGCTTATATACGTCAGTTGCCGACAAGGACCGTAGTCGTTAGCCGGCTGGAAAAAAACAAACAAAAACAGTATTGATAATCAATGCTCATAAATACATATCATTGATGATATGACTAATATTGACATATTTGTACTTAATTATCGGCTCATTGTCTAATTGAACTTAATTAAATAGTTCATCAATAATTGAATAATACAATCATAATAATATTAATATAGCCTCGCAGAAAATTTTAGACCTATTTCTGTAACATCATGTCTCAGCAAGACATCGTAATCCATAGTCAACAATATGTTAAATTGGTGTATTGAGAATAAAAGGCTTTATAGTCAATATAAGGCTGGGCTTTGAAGGCACTTTTACTTTGAAGATCATGTAGCCCTCCGTGAAAGTGCAATTCAGAACACTTTGTTAGAGAGAGAGGTGCTTCAGCTGTCTTCTTCGACCTGGAAAAAGCCTACGATAAGACCTGGAGATTTGAAATTCTGAAGAAACTATATGATTGGAGTTTGAGAGGGAACATAGCTGAATTTTTAAAAAGCTTCCTCGAAATGAGATTGATTCCGGTTGAGATTAGGTTAGATTCAAGAAAGGCGATTCTTCAGTTCGATTCTGAGTGTCACTTCATTTGTTATTGCGGTAAATGGTCTGGCTGATAATGCAGATGATCGTACAGTACATTGTATGTCGATGTTTTTTGCTTTTACTTGTCTGGAAAAAATCTCGAAAACGTGGGAAGGACTTTACAAAACGCGAATGACATATTACAACGAAAAGCAGGCGGTGTACGTTTCAAATTCTCTTTGTACAAAACGGTGTTTGTTCATTTGTAGACTGAGAAAACATCATGAAATACTTCGTTTTTCTTTTGTAGCGTTGAAATAAAGGAAGTCGACGTTGTCAAATATTTAAACTTTTCTTTCGACAAAGCCCTTCTATGGAAACCTCAATAGCTCAATTGAATAATTCAGGTAGGAAAATAGTAGGCCTGATGGGATGCCTCGCTAATTATGATAGGGAAGCGAATATAAACATTCTTGTAAGAATATTCAGGATGTACTTAGAAGCTAAGTTTAGATACGTAGCGACAGGTTATTTTCAACGAGAATATCAATTTCTGCAATGATATCCGGTGTCCTTCTTCCGGATTTTTTCAGGAAGGAGACAATTCTTAGGTTTGTTGCTAGGTTTTAGTTTAAGCCTTTTCGTCGTCTATTTCCTTCAGTTTTCCATAACTCTCGCCTAGACATGTATTCGTTTCTTAGCACGTTTCATTAGAACCAGGACGAGTCTTTGGGAGTTCGGTACTGAAATGTTGAGATTAGGAGGGGATAACTTGCCGGTGGTTGAAGGTATTAAATTGCGAGATATTACACCGTGGTCATTACTTGTCGACAATTATCAAAGATCTGGCTTTATTGAACAAAATCGAAACACCTTCTCTAATGGTAATCTCTTGCAAATTTTAAATAGCTTTCCCAATTATAAAGTTTTTTATACCGATGGGTCCAAAAATGAAATTGATGTACGGAGTGGGATACGTGCTGATGAGTAAACCTCACCTGGTCTCTATCGGATGAGGCTAGCATATATACAGCTGAACTTCATGGAATCATAAAATCTTGAGCATTATAAAGGAATCGCAAGGAATTTGTAATGCCATTATTTCCTTTGATTCGAAGGGTGGCCTTGAAGCCATCAAAAATAAATTCTCGGTTGAACCATACATCTTAGAATTTCACAAATATCTACACGAAATCAATGCCAAGCTGGTTCTTAACAAACACTTAACAGAAAGATGGCAACGGGCGGGGTCGTCCGAGAGGCTCTTATGTGTCAACAGCACTATGTTTATGAGGTCCCCAGAGTGCCCCAGACTAGGAATCATCATTAGTAGATACTTGGAACCTGCTCATGGGTCAAAGCCTGCGCAGACGCCCTTTATGAATAGATTGGTGGATGTGTGTGGATAATACAAGCTTTTCGTGGCTTGCCTCCTTACAGAGAGCGTGTAGGCATGCCGCCGAATTTAAGAATGCTTCGCGGCCACTGTAGAGGGTTTCTAGGTCTGCGGTTCCGATTTTTGGACGACGTAGGGGTTTTCTATTGTATATAGTTTTCTTCTGTGTTTTGTACTTGTGTTTTGTTTGAATGCTTGTATTTTTAATTGTGAATGATGAGGGGTCATGATGAATATAGCGCCACCATCGCCCCTCCAGCAGTGTGTGTGATCGTGTCGATGGCGGGATATCGAGTAATTCACCGACTAATCAAAATTAATGGAATGCATGAATGTATTTATAAATATGAATGCATTTATTTGTGCGACTGACTTATCTAATTCTAATTCTGACTAATTCTATAACTATAACTAATTAATTGATAAATTATAACTAATACTACCCACAGGGACATCTTCCCTGTGGGCCCAGGCAAAGTCCGACCATCAACCTGGTGCCTGGGGGTAACCAATGATGGAGGCATTATCCCTATTACCTTCCTTACCTTTCCTACTCCTTTCCTTTTTTCTCACTCTCCACTCTCTGCTTTGACAGAGGATTCCTGGGTTACTGAACCCGCACCCCTCAAGCAACGGGTGCATCAGTAGGGAGTTCGTATGATTAGTCCCACCTTAAAAATAATACTGAACGGAGTGGAGTATCCAAGCGGCTCCACTAATTGAGGTTGGTCTCGTGGTGGTCGTGGTTTGTAAACAAATTGTACCTTAGCTGGAGGGTACCGGCCAACCGGAGCCAGACGTAGAGTGCCTTCTCTATCTCTCCGGGGGTGGTGAAAGGCATGGCTAAAAGGTTGTGTTGGACACATGTATGGATGAACTTGGCTAGTATTGCACCATCTCGCTGTCCAAGGGATGTGACAAGTCCATGCATGTAAAATCTTCCTGGTGTTCTTTCCAGAAGGCGTCTGAGAAGTCCCCTTGGTGATAAGTCCGGACGTTAAAGATCGTCATGAGTCTTAACGCCCATGAGTAAAGATGGGAACATCTGACTTATCTAATTTCGTTGATATTAGGATAGATTACAGTGTGCGTGCGTTTTGGGCCGAAATGACTTAGCTGGGGGGTACTAGCGTCCCAAGCACATAATGAGGGAGAAGCCTGGTGTATACTAGGGTCACCTCATCGAAGAGTGACAACTCTTCGGGGTGAAAGTCCGAATTGTCCTCATTTTCATTGTCTTCGTTTTGGGCAAGATACTCATTATTTACGTCATCTATTTTTGAAGATACCAGGACGTTTTGTTGAGATTAAGTTAGGAACGTTTGGGCTAAGTAGGGTTAGAGACGGTTAAATTAATGGTTAATTTCAAGGATGGGGTTCTGTTAAATACTTGGTAGTTAGGCTTAGATTTGGGATAGGGACTGATTAAGAAGTATTAGGGTTAAAGACCTTCCAGATTACTATATGTCAGTTATAGTTATGGTATGTTAAGTGTAGGAGTAGGCCTAAATACGAGTTAAGTTGGTAAGTTTAAAAAATGCTAGGTTATGGTCCACTTTCATGTTAGAAACGGGTAGGCTAGATAAGATTAGTGTCAGGTCTTGGTAGGGCTAAGGTGATTGCTATGTGGTAAGTTAGGGTAAGTAGGGTTAGGGTACGTTAGGGTTAGTAATACAATAAGGATTACAGTTAGGGGGAAGGTTAGGTTGATTTAGGTTAGTTTAGATTAAGTTGCGGAAGATTAGGGAAGAAATAGTTTAAGTTAAGTTAGATTGGGTTAAGAGACGGTAGGTTCGGTTAAGTAGGGCTATGTACTGGCTATGTTTTTATAACAATTCAGTGTTTTTCCATGAAGTGGAAAAATATGCGTGTGTAAAGAGCGAATTTATTCATTCTACTGCCAAAAAACGCTACATTTTTATAAAGATTAGTTTGCCGTTCTTTCTCGGCTAACCAAAATTACAAAAATGCCACCGTGCTTATGCTGAAAAGCTGAGCAGGTTTGTAGGACAAAAATCACGAGATTAAACTGACCAAAAACAACCAAAGTACAGTTTCGTTACTCCGCAGATCTCATAAAATACAGTAAACATAAATATACAGGGTGAGTCATTTTTTGACGCACCATTGGAAAATCAACGCGGGTGCGTTTAAATCTGACTCGAGGCTTATTTCCTTTGATTAATACGTTAATAAAAGAAAGTGAATCAATTTTCGGTGCACCATAGGAAAATCAAGGTTGGTGCATCTAATTATGACTCGGCACATTTTATATTGTTAGTCTCGTACCAAAAAATAGCCGAGTCACTTTTCGACGCACCATTCGTTAAAAAAAGGAAGTTAGTCTATTTTCGGTGCACCATAGGAAAATCAATGTATTTTTACTGGTAAAGTAAAAAAATTAAATAAATATAACAATCTCCTTGTTTCTGGTAAAGTAAAAAAAATGTAACAATCTCCTTTGTTAGAAAATCAAAAATGTTCAAAATCATTATAATAATTGTTCGAACAGACCTCCATTTGCTGCAACACAGTAGTCTAGGCTATCGTAAAACGATGACCGGACGAAAAAAATACTCTTAAACCTTAATCAGATTAATTTGTGAAAATTTTTTTTAATTTTTACGTTGTGTTTGAATAATGTTTTAATAATATTGGTTTTGTTTATTTTCCTTCCAACGCACTAAAGCTAATTTGTAACGAATGGTGCGTCGAAAAGTGACTCGGCTATTTTTTGGTACGAGACTAACAAAATAAAATGTGCCGAGTCATAATTAGATGCACCGCCCTTGATTTTCCTATGGTGCACCGAAAATTGATTCACTTTCTTTTATTAACGTATTAATCAAAGGAAATAAGCCTCGAGTCAGATTTAAACGCACCCGCGTTGATTTTCCAATGGTGGTCAAAAAATGACTCACCCTGTATACGAATATATTCTCAATAGAAAGGGGTGCAATTCAGAAATGCCAAGACCAAGAGAACGCTAGCAGAACGGGGAAACTATAAGGAGTAAAAGGAGTGAAGGGAACACGATGAAAGATGTGAAAGGTAAAAAATATACAAAACTATAAAGGTGATTGAATTGTGTATCTGTTACATTGAATGTGTTGAATGTGATATAATCCACTATCAACTTAACTTTTCCTTTTTACCGTTAGCGGGGTAACCTTGAGTAAAAGGTCGTCTGTCGCAGGCATTCTAATGGGAGAAGATTTGGAATACTTGCAATTTATCTTTGCCGTTGTGTGGCGAAGTACTGAACGCTCGACGAGTAATGGCTTAAGTCCAAGGCAAACAGGCCATTACCGACGGTTGAGGGATGATGGCCTAACCATAATTTGTCATACCACGTTTGGTTAACCGTCGGGTATAAAGCAACGTGTTGAAACCCTAGCGGGCCGGTAAATTGTGAAAGCTCAGTTTTTTACGTGGTGAGGCCGACCCATTCGAAAAACAATCAGTAATATGTTATTACACTGCTGGCTAAAAAAAAAAAAATAATAATTTATTTATTAAATAAAAACTCAGAAAACAACTTCGTGTCAATTTATTTGTCGTTCTTTATATTTATCCAACCCTTCCACAATTCTTACAAAAAAAGGCCAACTCACATTCATGTTTTGTCATGTTCACAGACAAAAGGGTTTTATCATCCTGATCTACCATCAATTCCGGCGATTTAAAGGTAATTTATTGTTCTTCTACTAATGAGAATCCCTGTAGTTTTTCCTATCCATATCAAACAATGACCCTATACGTTTTTTTAATGATAGTTGGATTATTTTCTACAGAGGTCTGAAACTTAATAAATTAAGCGGCCTTTATGTTATTGAATTTCATTTGATTTAGATTTTACATGTTCCATAATGAAAAAGTGTAAGTTTCAAAAACAATAATTTCCTGGTCGGATTTTTCTTTATTTATAACATATTGCTGTATTTCGATTAATTAAGGTTTTTAGTTGAAATAAAAAAGTCATTGTCACGAGCGGGTTTCGAACCCACAACCTTCGGCTAGATCCGCCGCTACTCTACCACTTGAGCTATCATGACTTCGATCCACTCAGACACTAACTTCCCATCTCAACCCCATCTTTTGAAATTTCCCTCCTTTTTGCCATTTTTCACAGTTGGTGTCCGAGTGGATCGAAGTCGGGATAGCTCAGGTGGTAGAGTAGCGGCGTATCTAGCCGAAGGTCGTGGGTTCGAATCCCGCTCGTGACACTGACTTTTTTATCTCAACTAAAAACCTTAATTAATTTAAAAATATTAATTGGTCAAGTGGACCACGAAAACTAATGAGTATTGCTGTTTGTTTAAATCCTTCATTTTTTGATATGATCAGGTTGTGCGGGAGTGCACCTCTCGATTCCCAACTTCATTGTTCACGGCATATATGTAAAACATGACTCTACTTAGCAATAATTTTAAAAAATTGGGAAAATAAGTCAGTAAGCGTTTAATACCTTAGTTATTCCTTTTTCTAAAGCAAGCTGAAGAAGTTTCCCCGGTTTCGCCATTGTAATTCCATCATCCGAGGGGCCCCACGAGTTGGAGTATATGTCCACTTTATCCAGTCTATATGAGAGGGCCATTGCTTCCACCATATCAGTCGTGAGCCCGTCGAGAACCCTTAGCCCTGCAAACTCGCGAGTTAAAAAAATAAAAATTAAAAATAATAAATAAAAACTTTTTCCACCTCCGATACTGGCGTTGTAGGCTATTCCAACTCCGCAAACTTTGTTGTTGGCCACCATGGCGATTTCTCCAGCGCATTTCGTCCCGTGTGAGTTGCTGCCCTTTTCGTCATATCTCGGCGTTGGATCTGGGTCATCGTCGTTGAAATCGTAACTTATTTCCGGATTCTGTGAAGAATAGTATAACTAATAAATTCATATTAAAAACTCGACACACTAGAGTACTTTGACATAAAATAATACAAAATGAAACAACATAATATGAAAAGAAATTTGAATGTATAATAAAGTTGAACTGAAGTTCAAAATGAATCAATAAAATTTTGAATCTTTTCTCTCATTTTATGTTATTCAAGTCGGGCCTAGCAATATTTAAATGTATCACTCCAATTTATTTACGGAAGCTTTTGTATATCCATGAATATAAAAATTCCTAATTAAGCTTAATATATAATGACATTGCTGTTGCTTGGCTTAAAATACAATACTTGCTCGAACGTACATAATCTATATTATGTATCAATCTGTATTATGTATCAAGGAAGACCAGTAAGTGTAACACGGATCTGCTATTGTGCTAACTACATCGTATCTTCGTATATCAGTTTTAACAAAGCGTTTTGCTTTTCTCTGCCCCAAAGGGAGGAGATTCCTCTAGATTATAATTTTCTAGTCTAATTTCATCCACCTATTAATTTTTGATCTTTTATGGTTATTTGAAATTTCATAGAACAGTTTTACTCCGACTGATACTGACGAGGACTCGTCATGGCTAGTATAGACCCTTCTGTTCATCATCATTTTGTCTTATTTGGCTGAAAGCCAAAATGAAAAACAACTATTTCTTCTCTCTCTCTTTTTCTCCCAGCTCACTACACAGTTCCGCAGTCCTTATAAAAACTTCACTTGAGACCATTGCTATGAGCAATTATTACCCTATTAATGGCTTAGGGTGATAATTCTGTGAAGTAACCCTTTGGCTGTGTTTATTATTGTATGAAGAGGATGGTGAGATATAAAGTTGAGGTAGCGATCTGTGTTTTTTGGTTTTTGATACCAATCTGTGATTAATTTATTGGTTGTTTTATTACGAGTCTATTTAAAAATGGATTTGTTTTGTTGTTTTCGATTTCATGTGTAAATTTTAAGCATGGGTGAAAGCTATTAAATGTAGCTAATGTAGTTTGAATTTGATCTGTGGGAACTGCTGTCAATTTATCATCTACGTATTTAGTGAAAGGGTAAAGTGAAAGGATGTTGTGGTATGACTGTGTTTAATGGATGTGTCATAATTATGTCCGCAAGTATCGGCTAGGTTGGTTGGCCATGGCTATAACAAATAGTTGTTTGAAAAATTGATTGTCCTATGTAAAATATCCGTTAACACAGCTGTGTCGAACCATTGTTATGAACGTGTTCTTTGATAGACTTGTGTGTGGTGTTATGTTGGGCCATTTATCTTTAATAATGTTCAGTGTTATGTCTATTGGAATGTTGGTGAACAATGATGAAACATCTACGGATATGAAGGATAGTGTAATGGGATGTGAATATTATTAATTTTTACAATTAATTAAGGTTTTTTAGTTGAGAAAAAAAGTCAATGGCACGAGCGGGATTCGAACCCACGATCTTCGGCTAGATACGCCGCTGCTCTACCACTTGAGCTATCGTGACTTCGATCCACTATACTACTAAATTTCTCCATGCAGGTCGCGGGTTTGAATCCCGCTCGTGACACTGACTTTTATATCTCAACTAAAAACCTTAATTAACTGAATTATATTAATTCGTCAAGCCGACCACGAAAAATAGTAAATTCAAATTTAATGTTCAACATACATTGCAGATATTCCAACCTTCAAGCATGACTGAAAAAAGAAAATGAAAACATAAGAAAAGCCATATTAATATTCAAAAAAATTTAAACATAATTACATGGCTGCGAATCCCTCTTTTTTGCCTATTTTCAAATGTCGTGAAATCGGATTGGATTCTCGACGACAAATGAAATAGCCACGGAGAGATTTAGTGAAGTATACTTCATTTTAAATCATTAAATTCACTAATTTCGTGTTCCGCTTGACCAATTAATATATTACAATTAATTAGGGTTTTTTAATATGAGAAAAAAAGTCAATGGCACGAGCGGGATTCGAACCCACGATCTTCGGCTAGATACGCCGCTGCTCTACTACTTGTGCTATCGTGACCTCGATCCACTCGGACACTAACTTCCCATCTCAACCCCACCTTTTGAATTTTCCCTCCTTTTTGCCATTTTTCACAGGATAGCTCAAGTGGTAGAGCAGCGGCGTATCTAGCCGAAGATCGTGGGTTCGAATCCCGCTCGTGCCATTGACTTTTTTATCTCAACTAAAAATCCTTAATTAAATTTAATATATTAATTGGTCAAGCGGACCCGAAATTAGTGAATTTAAGGAATTATTAATTTTGTTAATGAAATGAAATGAATCTTTGACGTTATATGTGTTATCTGTGATGTTGTTGAGTATGTTGGTTAGCTATTTTATCGTGTTATATGTAGGGGAATTTCCAAATGAAATTATGGGTCTTAGAGTGTGTTCGAGTTTATGTGTTTTTACAAATCCGTATAGATTCGGGGGCGTAGGAGAGTTGTTTTGAACCAAGTGCATGGTTGGCGAGGGCTCATCACTCCTGTGTCACTCGATGAAACCTGTTAGTACCAATAAGGAGCTTTTGTATTCCCGCCTGAATAATATTTTTATCCAAACTATTGCTTTATAACGATTAGTATGATGTCATATTTTCTCAGCTTTTTCCTGTAACCATTTATACCTACTGAGGAAATATTGATCTTCATGTTAGCCTTTTCTAGGTGATAATTCTGTGAGAAAGTCACTGCTACATAATACCTAACTTATTGGCAATCTCTCATAACAAAACACTATACATTTATACGTTAAAAACCCTTCATCGCCTATAATAATGGTCATTAAACTGAAATCTCCACTCCACAATTAGTCTAGGTCACCATATCGTACAATTTCATTATATCCCAAAATGACACTTCTTTTGCTAAGAAGTGTATTTCTTGAATCGAACATAGTGTTTATTTCAAGGGTAATGTATAATTTATACGATAATTACTTCACTCACATAGTTGGGTTTGAGATCGACGTGGTCTTTCTCGAGTCCATCGTCTACGACAACAACGTTGACCCCTTTCCCTGTTACACCTTCTCTGTAGCATGGGACGACGTTTAAATCCAGGACCGGCAGTGAGGAAAGACTTCGATAATCTTGCTATCAACATATTAGAACAATCCAAAACTAAAATTACGAAGAATGAAGCTTCCTTGCAAGAGTAGAAAAACAAGAACTGATTCGTTTCACTAGTAATAGTTCTGATTGTTAGATTTTATCTGTCAAATCAGTCAATCAGTTATATTCCGAATTAAGTCATATCTTGAAAATTGCATTTGTATATCAGATATTAAAATACATCATTTGTGACCTCGCGACATAGCAAAGTAGGTTAAAATAATGTGTTATGTGTGGTGATTAGTGACCATGTCTATGATTATTCGGAAATCGTGAGATGCGGTCTGGTGTGATGTAGGTTTCAGAAAAACATTTTCTTTATCGTGCCAACGTTTCGATGTTTATTGAGATCATCTTCAGGGGCTTGTGTTGTCTGCATTTCAGCAAAAAAGTCCCCGTGCAATTGATGCTGTGTGAAATTTAAACAATGTTTGTAAATCCCAGGCTCTGAAGATGATCTCAATAAAGATCGAAACGTTGGCACGATAAAGAAAATGTTTTTCTGAAACCTACATCACACCAGACCGCATCTCACGATTTCTGAATAATTAAGTTTCGAACTTTATTGAGATCGTTATTCAGATATCGTGACATGCGGTCAGGTGTGATGTAGGTTTCAGAAAAACATTTTCTTTATCGTGCCAACGTTTCGATCTTTTATTGAGATCATCTTCAGGGCTCAAAATGTTTGTCTTCTGTGTAATTGTGCCATCCTTGCGTGTCGTGTTGAGAGTGCCTGAGATCATCTTCAGAGCCTGGGATTTACAAACATTGTTTAAATTTAACACAGCATCAATTACAGAACAGACACATGTAAACTCAGTCGCAGTTACGCCAATATCATTAATCACATTCAATATCGCTAACATACAAATTTCATCACATCACACAAAACATTTAATATAACATATAAAACATTCATCACATTCCACACATCAAACATTTTTACATAGTCTGGTTTTTCAACGATTTAACTTTCTTTTTTCTGTTTATCCCCATCTATATAATCCTGAATGGATAATCTGGACGAACCATTACCAACCAGTTTTTTCCCATCGTCGTTTGAGGTGAAAAGACTCCTTACACAAAAATGTCTTTCTAAACCTACTTCCTTCCCCACCCCTTCAAAATCCAACGGATATAAACATAAAACATCAATATCTCACTGGCACTCTCAACACGCCACGCAAGAATGGCACAATTACGAAGAAAACAAACACTATGAGTGAGTAGAAATATTTTGATTGAATATAAAAAATATTTTTTGCATTGTATATATTCACTTTTTTCCTCATTCTACATGTATTTGTTAAATTTAAAAAATGTTTGTAAATCCGAGGCCCTGAAGATGATCTTAATAAAGATCGAAACGTTAGCATGATAAACAAAATATTTTTCTGGAACTTACGTCACACTAGACCGTATCAAAAGATTTCCGAATAATCATAGTGTGTTGTAGCAAAAAACAAACTTAATTCGTTCTGAAAATTCTGAATATAATGTTTGGAAAAATAAGACTTGTAACATGCCTTACACATTTTTTTTGGAAAATCACAACAATAGTATACCTTTGAAAGGACTGGAGGAATATAGATGAGATTAGAATTGTAAACGTTTTAAAAGATTTGACATTTTTGAACCTACACTTAATAGCATAAATCTGGTCGCTATTCATTAGCGCCATTAGAATTGAAAATTTAAAATATATTTGAGAGATTTATGTTCACTCCACCCAAATTTTTCGTATTTCTAATAATATATATCCCAACTGTGTTAACCACGTGGAATATTGGACATGTCTAAAAAATCAATGTAGTTTAATTGTAACCCGGTTAAAAAAATGCTTGGGCGAATCTCAACCAAATAGCTAAATTTTGTGTTTGCTGGAAAATTCGTATATAAGGGTTTGACTTTAAAATAAATCCTATTTTTTCAACAAACAGAATTTTGTCCCTCCTATTCTTTAAAAGTCTTTTGGATTTTGAATTTTTTTAAAATAAATAGATATAAATCAAATCCATCCTTATCCTATATTTATTAATTTTAATATAGGATTTTTTTTTCAATATAAAATAATTTGGACGAATTTAGAACCAAATATCAAGGGAAGGGGCGTCGGTGGCCGCAACGGTTTATGCGTTGACACGGCGCTCATCACTGTAAGGTAAAGGTCCCGGGTTCGAATCCAGCGGCCCTTACAAACGGGCTTTTTTTCAAAACCACCGGCCCCCCGAGGGTTGATATAACCTTTGCTGTTGCAAAACCTCGTTAAATAAAAAAATAAAAAAAAGGCTCTAATTGTAATTAGAACCTTAGATATAAAATAAAACATTTTATAGATTTCTGTTGATTTTATATATACTTTTGTCTTCGAATAGCGCATAATTCAAAGGGTGATAGAGGTTAAAAGACAATGGAGTTTTCTAACGGTTATAACACCATGGAATTTGTATTAAATCCAGAAGATTAATACTTTTTTAACTAGAACCCCGGTCATCGGTGAAATAAACAATGCTCCAGGCCTCCAGGGATTTAACTAAAAAATGAGGATTATTTGTATGATAAAATTCGTATTGATTAAAAGTAGTTTAAAATAAATGCAAATTTTTGTTCCCAATAAAAAACTATTTTGGCCTAATTTACTAGAAGGATTTTGTAATTTTTTATATATCTATTCGTTATGTTCTTATTCGTAGAAATACGAACAAATATTTTTTTAAATTCTTTGGCAAAAATATGAATTGTAGCTTTGTTTATCCTGTACTAACAATGTACCACTCTTTGCCCCAAAGATCGTCATTAAACTCTCTTCCATATCTGCTTCGAAGCCAGGAGAAAATACCTCTTTTTTCTCTTTTCATCGGGACCTGTTTTTCAATCCAAGGGACCTGAAAAACAATTGGATTAAATTTCATTTATAAAGAGTATATAATAATTTTAAATACTTTTTTACTCTTGTGGATGGATCCAGATCTTTTAAATAATGGAATCCTGTCGTCTTTCTTTAGAACGTAAATATCTTCACCGATATCAAGCTAAAAAAATAATTATAAAAGTTACGTCTAAAAATCAAACAACGTAAACAAATGAAAAGGCACATTGAAGTTAAGTAATCTTTTTTTTTTTTTTTTTTAACTTCTTAAATTCACTAGTTTTCGCGGTCCGCTTGACCAGTTAATATCTTTCAATTAATTAAGGTTTTTAGTTGAGATAAAAAGTCAGTGTCACTAGCGTGATTCGAACCCACGACCTTCTACTTCTTACTTTTCTACTCTGAAAAATGGCAAAAAGGAAGGAAAAATCAAAAGGTGGGGTTGAGATGGGAAGTTAGTGTCCAAATGGATCGAGTCACGATAGCTCAAGTGGTAGGGCAGCGGCCTATCCAAATCTAATAAAATTGATTATTACCTTTATTTCAATGCTAAAAAGATTATTGACCAATCCATAAAAAATACAATCTATCACATAACCAAGATGAGCCAAAAACGTCTCGTTTTTCAGAAAAATTTAATTTTAAAATAATGATACAAGTGTCTGAGGTTTTAGATAACTCAGCGAACTGGGTTATTTATCGTATGATTTAGCATTTCATGGTGCACATTTACTCTAGATGATTTTATACTTATAAGGGGTTGCCTAAAAAAATTCATCACTTTTTTCGAAATGGATATAATGTAAAACATGAGGAAACATCATGCACAAGGCCAATATGAAAGCAAAAAAACACTCACAATCAGTTTCTTCCTCAAGCTTTCGAGGAAAACATCCCGCTCATCAGGACTTTGAAGACAACATGAACATTTTTTCACAATTAATTAAGGTTTTTAGTGGAGATAAAACGTCAGCGTACGAGCGGGATTCGAACCGGGGGATTCGAATTCGGTATTCGAAGTTTCGAACTCGATTCGGGATTCGAAGATTCGAACGCCGCTGCTCTACCTCTTAAGCAAACGTGACTTCGATCCACTCGACTTCCCATCTCACGTCACCTTTTTTAATTTTCCCTCCTTTTTGCCATTTTTCAAATTCGAAGGTCGTGGGTACGATTCCCGCTTGTGACGCTGACTTTTTTATCTCAACTAAAAACCTTAACTAATTGAAATATATTAATTGGTCAAGAGGACCACGAAAACTACAGAATTTTCTCACAATGGTAAACCACGTATCTGCAAATATTCTGCCTGAGGTGGATCTTTGGTCCAAAACATGACAAATGAACTAGTGTTTTTTGTTTCGTTTTTACCAAAATTAGCCTTATCATAGATTTTTTAAATTTGAAAGTACAAAAGATGTGAAAATTTTATGTAAAATTGTATACCTGAAAAAACTTTTATACAATATGTATATCTTGTATTTTATTAAAAATAAAATAAAATTAAAATTAAAATAATAAAACTACTGGAAAAAAAGTCTTTGTTATTTTGGATAAAATCCAATCGGATCCCTTAACCAGGTAGAACATTCCGCCAGTAAAAATAAAACAAAAAGAGGGTTGGACCCTCTTAAGTGATTACCGGGATAATACGATTCCGTGAGTCAATCCCCATGACTTGACTGTAAAGGGCGCACCTGAGCGAAGGCCAACAACACTCCAACGAATAGGAGTGCTTAAACAATTTTTTTGAAGCAATTAGTCGATATTATAAATTTTTAAGAAAATCGTTACAAAAATATCGCATTAAAAAATTTGAATTATTCTTATTATTTAGATTATTATTTGAAAGTCTTGAGATGCGGTCTGGTGTGAAGTAGGTTTTAGAAAAACATTTTCTTTATCATGCCAACGTTTCCATCTTTAAATTCACTAATTTCGTGGTCCGCTGGACCAATTAATATATTACAATTGATTAAGGTTTTTAGTTGAGATAAAAAAGTCAATGGCACGAGCGGGATTCGGGAAGTTGATGTCCGAGTGGATCGAGGCCACGATAGCTCAAGTGGTAGAGCAGCGGCGTATCTAGCCGAAGGTCGTGGGTTCGAATCCCGCTCGTGACATTGACTTTTTTATCTCAACTAAAAACCTTAATTAATTGTAAGTTTCCATCGTTATTAAGATCATCTTCAGGGCCTGGGATTTACAAGCATTGCTTAAATTTTGCAAATATATCTAGAATGTGAAAAAAATGAATTTACACAATGCTAGTAAATTTTAGATTAAAAAAATGAATTTATTATTTATATATATATATATATANATATATATATTATAATTCCCCATTTTTCCAATTGTCGGCTCCTTTCACCTCAGAGAAGCCGGCTCCTCATATAAAAAGTCTTTCTATTCCCGACTTTCTTCCTCACCCCTTCAAAATATATTGTATATAAGAATATAAACTTTTATTCTATAATATGTCTGAAACAATCACTGACATAATTTTGAAATATCAAATAATGGATAATTTTATGATCTTGTATAAGCAGCACAATTAGGATTAATTGTATATAAGGAAACAATGTAATATGTAAAAAAAAATCAATTCATTTGTTGACGAGAATCAAAGAGATTAGATATTTGAAAAATTGCGAAAAGGAGGGAAAATTTAAAAGGTGGGGTTGAGACGAGAAAGTGTCCGAGTGGATCGAAGTCACGATAGCTCATGTGGTAGATCAACGGCGTATCTAGCCGAAGGTCGTGGGTTCGAATCCCGCTTGTGGCATTGACTTTTTTTATCTCAACTAAAAACCTTAATTAATTGGTCAAACGGACCACGAAAACTAGTGAATATTTCAAACAGTTGGATTTCATAAAGTGGTCAGCGAGGTGATGAAATATTTATTGGTCGTTATCGATCATCCTTGACTTCCTTATTTCACACCATTCTAAACACTATAACAATTTAAAAACTAACACCCCATCCCTCTTCACATTTAAAAGAGACTTGATTTCACTGCAATCACACAGACCCATACTGGTAGATAGGGTCGTCGGTGGCTGCATAAATCAATTGATCTTTTTCAAACAACCAAATTTAACAATATTTTGTGAAATAATAACATGAACATTAATGTTTACATTGAACAACGCTACTTGATTTTTGAATCATATACATTTGCCCGGGATCCTATCGATTGGAGGGTTTTGTCATCGGCCGGTAGAATACAGCCCCTCACAGACTGAGCAAATTGTTCAATTTTACAATTTATACAATTTGTGCAATTTAAACCCTTTTCAATACGAGAAAGTAAAGCTATTAAATACTATAAATATGAGAACAACAATGGTCAAAATAAGAAATAAACGAATACATACTTTAAAGACATTTGAATTAATACAGCTCCAATTTAAATAAAAATTATTAGGAATCAAAGAAATTTTGTGTTTTAAATATAAAGATGTCAACAAAAGATAGGAATAAAACACAATTTTTGTAATTTAGTGTTATCCATATTATGTTTTAAAAGATAGGCGGTTATCGTCTAGTAAAGCCAAAAGAAAAAAAAATATGAAAAAGAATTTGATCATCTTTCAAAAATCTTGCTTTTTTCAGGAAATTATTCTTAATATAACATATATAATAACTAAGTATAAAAGTGCATTACCAATACTACACTATTTAATTTTTAAAAAATATGGTCAACAGTTTGAAAATATGTTTGTGTTTTTTCTAATTCGTCTAGTTTTTATTTTTTGAAATAATGGTTATAGTTTCTTTTAGTAGTTAAATTCAAATAGAAATGTTGTTCTGAATGGAAAAATCAGTCGTATTACTTTTGTACAAAACGTAAAAGACTGCATGTTGGTTCCTATAAGTGTTGAAAGGATTCGGCCTGTTTACACTTGACATGCCACGAATAATATTGACCAATGATGGAATCTCCATTATTATCAAGAGATTTTAGTTAGGTTTAAAGATTTTCTATCAGATTCCAAAGCTCAGGTAATGAAGTCTCGTCTGTATTCATCATGCCTTGCATTTTCCTCTACCAAGAGAAGGGATCTCAGTGTGCAAAGACCTTCACGCCATCAGAAAACATATTCCGCTGTTTCTTCTTCCTGGAATGTCAACACAGGCTTCTTTCTGTCGCTTCAAGTCTTCGTGCTTTCGGAGTCTGCAGTGTGCAGCAAGTAGTCTAACAGTCTTATAATTCTAGTCCTGGCATGTCATAGGTTTAATTGTTCTGCGATTAGTTTATACAATGGACCTATAATGAAGGTTTTCTCTTGCGTTTGTCCTTAACACAATTCAACAAGTTTTCCTCATATTCAATCAAAGTTTGTCAATTCGTGAGGGTGACGGTACGCCACAGACCCAATCATCCGTTAATGAAGGGACATTGCTTTCTCGTATACTCGGTCGTCCTTTAAAAGACAATGAAGATCTTTAACGTTCGCACCTAGGCTTTTCGGCCTTATCGGACGTTTTGATTTTCAAGATAAAAGCTGACGCCCTCCGCATACCACAGAAGTGTGTCACTGGTGTAGAGGCAGCTCAGCCCCGAGGGGCCACGACAACCTCGCTCTCCGCTTGCCCATTCCGAGTGGTGGGTCCACATTAAGCATCGAACCGTATGTTTCGGCGCGCAAAGACCTACCTAAGCCGAAATACATCTGCCTGGGCTCGCGCAAGCTCCCTAGATAGAAAAGGCCACTCTATCTCCCAGAGTATTGGGGCTTCCCCTGCGTAGAAACTACCGGATCCGATCCGGCCGCGGTTTTGTTTAATGTGGAATCGCTAACCACCCCCTAGAAGAGACCGCCTACGGTAAAACCCTCCAATCGATCTCCGCCTACACCTACGTGCAAAGCATACTCGACAAGGAGCAACCGATTCACTACCCCTTCCCATCCACCACTACTCACGCATTCGAGGGACTCTGTCAGTGTAATCATAGCGTCCTATTATACGCTTCGGTCCGATCCGCTGTATCCCGTGAGGCCGGGTGTATAACGATGGTCATACCCAAATTTCGTGCGGAGGTCACAGATAGAAGACAGCCTCTTCTCTAAGTTCCCGCCAGGGGCGTCACCACGTCCAACTACGTGTAAGAAGTAGTGGACACTCTCAACACGACATGCAAAATGGCACAATTACGCAGGAAAAAAAAACTTTGAGCTCTGAAGATGATCTCAATAAAGATCGAAACGTTGGCACGATAAAGTTTTTCTGAAACGTACATCACGCCAGACCGCATCTCACGATTTCTGAATAATCATTCATAGTTCTCTTGTTATAATACCAGTATTTGTTTTAACTTGTTAGTATCGATTTTGTTAGCTAGAGTTTAGGGTCCTTCAGTAGATTAGAAACGTCGACAGAACTCATTTATTTATAAGCATTACTATTCTTATTAGAAAATAATAACCTGAAATCCTATTTCTATTTGTCACGCTAGCAATGGTGGGTTCGAATCCTTGTATAATTTTTATAACTTGTATTTTTTAGCTATAAATCTGGAGAAAGTATTGTAAAATTTTTCTGACCCTCATCCACAGCAATCAACGTTATGCCTTCCTGCCTAAATTTTATTTCATCAACTGAGTACATTCGTAATTTAAAATACTTTCAAAAATCTGACGGAAACAATAACAATTATTTTTTTAATTTGTTAAATTGTTAAAATCAATACTACCTAACGTATAATAGAAAATTTGAACCGACGATTGGACTACCAGGAACAAACACATGTAAACACGCACATACACCTACGCGCTTCATAAAAACAAATGAAATTAGGACTAATGGACTAAAATAGTCCATCAAGCAAGATGAAAGGAAGAAATGAACGGGGCTTACGACAGCCGCATGCGTGATTCATTCATGAATAGTAGAATAGAATCGGAAGGGGCTTATCATCTGTTCATGAATGGGCCGATATCGATCGTGGGGGCGGCGTTGCGAATGAAAGGGCGAGCTCCTTCGTAATTCTGTTCTCCCCTTATTTACGTCCTCCAGAGGTTAACCGTGGGTGTTCCGGGGTTGCCGCCCCCACAACTCCCTCGACGAATCGATTTTTATTTTAAGCTCACCGTGAAATAATTAGGAGATTTTTTTAATCTTTTAATCTGTTTTAAATTTTGAATTGAAAATATAACTTAACTGAAGCAAAAAAATTTCATTTATATTTCATGGAACATGAAAAATTTTAGTGCTTTCGGGACCCGTTCAAACGAGGCCCTTTGAAGTTGACTATTGAAGTTAAGTGCGGTCAAATCCGTTTTTTAAATCTTTTTTCCTCAACACTTTAACATTCTGTACATTATTCATAAATCGAAAGATGCGGTCTGGTGTGATGTAGGTTTCAGAAAAACATTTTCTTTATCGTGCCAACGTTTCGAAATTTGTGTGGTGATTAGTGACCGTTAATCGATAATTATTCAGAAATCGTGAGATGTGGTCTGGTGTGATGTAGGTTTCAGAAAAACATTTTCTTTATCATGCCATCGTTTTGATCTTTATTGAGATCATCTTCAGGGCGTGGGATTTACAAACATTGTTTAAATATAAGAAATACATGTAAGATGTGGAAAAAGTGAATTTATACAATGCAAAATATAATTTTTATATTCAATCAAAGTATTTCTACTCACTCAAAGTGTTTGTCTTCTGTGTAATTGTGCCATTCTTGCGTGTCGTGTCGAGAGTGCCCACACTGTTTTCTTATAAAAACTTCTGAATTGTTTAACAAATTACCAAGAGAAATTAAACAATGGGAAAAATTTCTACGTTCAAAGTAAACCTCAAAACTAATTATTTCAAACTTATCGTCAGTGATATTCATGCATTATTTTACTTACAATTCGTCTTGTTCATCACTTTTTTTTTTACAGCATTCGCTTTATTTATTTTTAACAGTAATTTTTTCCTCTTAAATATATTTTTTGATATTTATCAATTAATTATGTTTTTTAGTTGAGATAAAAAGTCAGTGTCACGAGCGGGATTCGAACCCACGATCTTCGGCTAGATACCCCGCTGCTCTAGCACTTGAGCTATCGTGACCTCGATCCACTCGGACACTAACTTCCCAACTCAACCCCACCTTTTGAATTTTTCCTCCTTTTTGCAATTTTTCAAATGTCGTGTAATCTAGTTGATTTTCGGCGACAGATGAAATGTCCACGGAGAGCTTAAGTGAATATATAGTTCATTTAACTTATTAAATTCACTAGTTGTCGTGGTCCGCTTGACCAATTAATATCTTTCAATTAATTAAGGTTTTTGTTTGATTGAAGTCAAGATAGGTCAAGTGGTAGAGCAGCGGCATATCTAGCCGAAGATCGTGGGTTCGAATCCCATTCGTGACACGTGACTTTTTTATCTCAATTAAAAACCTTAATTACTTGATAGATTGGTCAAGGGGTCAACTAGTAAATTTTTTGATATTATTGGTTTTTTTTTTTTTTGCTTTAGTATACATTCCGATTTTAAATAATAATATTAGTAATTACTGTGTAATATACCTTACGTAGGCTAATTTTAATTGTTAGGTTAAGCAGATTATTTAATGTATTTTATATTATAACGTATATACGCAATTTATAACCCATGTTGTATGTAAGAGAGGACCAAGAGACCCAATTCTGCGTGGCTAAATAAAACTCTCTCTCTCTCTCTCTCTCTCACTCTCTCTCTCTCTCTCTCTCTCTCTCTCTCTCTCTCTTTCTCTCTCTCTCTCTCTGTCATTGACGACGCCTGTAGTCATTCATAACTCATGGAAATTTATCCGACTGAGAAGTTGTGACAGGCGTAATGGCCGTTTATCACCTTCTACAAGAAACACATCCCCATCAACCGGGAGCGATCCTGAAGGGAGAACATTTTGCACTGTTTCAACTATTGGTCATACTTTTTATTTTCGACCTTGAAATCGTAACTTGTAAATTAGGTATTTAATAAACTTCCTATGAACACCTTCAGATATATTACTCTTAATAACTATATCGTCTAAACAAAAGAAACCAAAAGGGTTATTGGTGTATATTCATTACAACAGAAAATATCGTCGAGTCGATGAAGATACGATTAGGAGAAACGTACATGTCTTAAGAGCGCAGCATTAATTATGATTGAGGAATTCATGACAACATCTATGAAGTATGATTCGTTCCATATTTTCATTCTTGAAGCCTAGTTATAGCATATGACAGTAATTGTTGTTTCAGGGTTTTGAGATTTTATGATCGTTTGTTGGCAAACAAATATGGTTTGTATGATTAGGTTCTTAAATGTCTCTAAGTTCGATTAGGGTTGAGGAACTTTTTGTCTTTTCTAGACCTGCCTGCTTTCTCCTCTTGAGGTACCATCTCGTGCAAGTTAACAACACCGCAAAAAGGTTTGAGCCGGTTCGTCAAGACTGTCATGTACCTGCCGCCGTCAGTGACAATCCTATGTGTGTCAGCATCGACTTTTTTAACGACCGTGTGCGGTCCTTCCCAGGCCAGCTGCACAGTCGGACGTCGGCCTTTTATCATCGTCGGATTGTGGAGCCAGACTCGATCCCCGGGTTGCAATTCGTTACGATTTTGACACGATTTCACTTCTTTGTTTATCATCTTAGTGAAGTTCAATCAATATCGGCTAGTCCAGCTCGAATAGCAATGTACTGAAGGCGGAGGCATGAATCATTAACTTCGACGACCTGAGATTTTATTTGACTTATACTCCCCTTTGTTTGACATCCTAACGGCTTCTGTCTGACGATATTCTCCTCATGTCAAGTCCTGCCCCAGTACTTTTAGTCGTGCTACATGTTTGTGTGAAAGTAAATAATGATCAAAACACATGTTTAAACGTTGACGGGATAACATGAAATAAAAAAAAAACGTGAACAAATAAAATTCTTTGCTATCGAATAGCGAATATAGGAACGAATTATTTTTTTACTGTTGTTTATTGGACCCATAGGATTTTCATCATTTTCCACAGTCTAGATTATGAAAGGAAAGTAGTAATTAATCCATAATAACTATCATTGTCAGAGTACTGTTTAGATCAGCGGTTCACAAAGTGGCCCCTACCGACCCCCAGGGGTCCCCCGTATCATTGAGAGGATCCGTGGAAAATTAAAATTGATTCGGGGGTCTCTGAACAACGTCAGGGGGTCCGCGTAAGGTTTAATATAAAATAATATAATATAAATAATAATATAAAATAAAATTAAAATAAGTAGGTTATCTAATAATGCATGTTTAAATCGATTTTATGCGCTCTTTGATTCAGTGTTGGAATTCCTGGAAACCAAAGACACTGATTTGCGATACAATTTAATTTACTCAAAAAATGGCATGGCCTATATGTCTGATTTATTTGCCAAATTTAACGAAACTAATTTGAAACATCAAAAATCAAAACCAAAAGCGTAATATCTGCGTTTATTGCAAGACTTTTTCTTTACAAACAAAACTTGGGAAGAGGGGAATGCTCTCTGTTTCCAAATCTTTCGAAATTCCAAATTAGAGATGAAGATTTGCTTGCTTACTGTTAACACTTAACGGCTCTTCATACAGGCCTGAACAAAAGATTTGAAGACATTCTTCACTTGGATATTCCCGGCTGGGAGTTGAACCCTATTGCACGTGGAAAAACTCAGATCCCAAATACAGATGAATCCATACTAATACAGGAGCAGCTTATTGAAAAATCTTACAATTAATTGAAATTTTTAGTTGAGATAAAAAAGTTAATGGCACGAGCGGGATTCGAACCCACGATGTTCGGCTAGATACGCCGTTGCTCTACCAATGAAAAATGGCAAAAAGGTGGGAAAATTCAAAAAGGTGGGGTTGAGATAGTAAGTTGGTGTCCGAGTGGATCGAGGTCACGATAGCTCAAGTGGTAGAGCAGCTGCGTATCTAGCCAAAGATCGTGGGTTCGAATCCCGCTTGTGCCATTATCTTTTTTATCTCAACTAAAAACCTTAATTAATTGTAACATATTACTTGGTCAAGCGTGGACCACGAAACTAGTGGAATTATTGAAATATCTATAAATGAGAAACTTAAACCATTGTTTGAATAGCGATACCACAAATTCTGGTTACAAAACAAATCCCAATTTTATATCCTGCATTATGGGTTATTGTCCAGACGTTATTGACCGCTTTCCCGTCTTCCTATTTGGTAGAACGTGGACTCAGTGCCGTTATAAACCTCATCACAAAAGAAAGAAACTAATTAGAAATTATACACTCATAACATCTCATCTCATGAAAGTGATTTTTTTTTTTTTAAATTTGGCCTTATGATCTTTGCATATTAGCCATGACGAATCTCTTATAGATGTTGTTCAAATTGGGTGTTATCGGGAAAAAAAGGGCCAGAGGCGACGGTGGGAATCGAACCCACTCTCACGCCTCTGGCCCTTTTTTCCCGATAACCCCCAATTTGAACAACATATATAAGAGATTCGTCATGGCTAATATGCAAAGATCATAAGGCCAAATTAAAAAAAATAAAATTAAAAAAAATTAAAAAAAACATTTCATCACTTTCATCCGTCATTATTTTTTTATATTTTATTTTAAACAAAAGTAATTAATATTATAATTTATATATATATATATTTATAATTATTCAGAAATCGTGAGATGCGGTCTGGTGTGGTGTACTGTGTCATACATCACACCAGACCGCATCTCACGATTTCTAAATAATTATCGATTAACGGTCACTAATCACCACACATATATTTATAATTTATAATTTCAAAACTACTTCTTCGACAATATTTTTTGTTTAATTTGTAATTTTTATATTATGCATTTATGTGGCTTTTTCACTTGGGGGTCCACGGGTCAATAAAGTTTGGGAACCACTAGTTTAGAACCATAATTATGATTAGTCATTGTCTATAAATGATCTTATATACAGACAACAATTTTAAAATACGTTAATAAGCAAGTAAGTAGGTAAGTACAAAAATAAGAAATCGAAGAAATTAGGTATACTATATAGAATACACATATAAATAAAGATGGGTTTTGCTGGAAGATAAAAAAGCTAGTTATTTAAATGAAGACAATCCGTAAGTCTAATTTTAAGAGTTAACTAACTTAAATTGATCGCTATATAAGTAGGCTTACAATAATATACAGGATGTGCAATCTTGAAGATGTCAAATTGGAGTAAAAGTCGGAAATGTTTAAAGCCTGTTTCTCAGCTGTAATGTAGATATTTCATTTTCAGTTACTTCAACCAATTACAACTTTTTAGATAATAAGTACAATAGTGTTGTAAAGTGGTTTGATCCCTCCCTAGTTCTCAATATCCAAGGGACCGTTGGACGTTATGTCCTTTTTTTTTTTTTTTTTTGTTTTGGGTTTACTACTAGGAGAACAACATGAATACATTTCTGAGACAACCGATGTTCGACTTCCTTTTTGGCCTTGCAGCAAGCTTTTCTGGCTGGAAGGCTAATTGTTCGCTGATTTTCTTGATTTGGTAAATAGTGGCAAATGTAGTGCTAACAAAAAGGTTCACCTTCTAATGACCTTTAAACAAATGTACTTAATATCCCCAAGTTCACCTTTCACCGGTATAAGATTGACGTTTAATTGCAAAACAAATTTCTGTTGTTTTCGTAACTTCTATTCATCGTTATTTATTTATTTTTTACGAGGGTTCGCAACATTAGAGGTCATATAAAACGTCAGGGTATCGGTGTTTAAAAAAAAAAGCGCATTTGTAAGTATGTCGGCCCTGTATTCGAACCCGGAACTTTCACCTTACAGTGATTAACCCCTAAACCGTTGCGGCCACGGACGCCCCTCTATTCATCGTTATTGTTGTCTTCTTTTTCGTTTTATAGTTGACAAAATTTCTTTTTGGTAGTCATTTTTTATTGAAAATGAAGATTTTCCGATGTTCCGGCGATCCTGTCCTATGTCAAGACAGATATTTGATTTCTTAACATTGTAAAGCATAGTTAAAAACTAGTGCAACAAAAGCTGGAAAAACTAAAATTAATAAATAAAATAATTATAATGCCCCCAACAGGGCAGCTAAATTTTTCATTTATAGTTTTTTTTACTAAAAAAAGTGGAAGTAAAACAAAGTAAACAACAAAGGCCCCTTGATTATTCAGAAATCAAGAGATGCGGTCTGGTGTGATATATGTTTCAGAAAAACATTTTCTTGTCGTGCCAACGTTTCGATATTTAATGAGATCATCTTCAGGGCTCAAAGTGTTTGTTTTCTGGGTAATTGTGCCATTCTTCCGTGTCGTGTTGAGAGTGTCCACGACACGGAAGAAAGGCATAATTACGCAGAAAACAAACACTTTGAGCCCTGAAGATGATCTCAATAAAGATCAAAACGTTGGCACGATAAACAAAATGTTTTTCTGAAACCTACATCACACCAGACCGCATCTCACGATTTCCGAATAACCATCGACTAACGGTCACAAATCACCACACAAAAGGCCCCTTGGTTCAAAATTGAACGTTCAAATTCAAATTTAGTTAGTTGTTCCAAATATCTACCTTTCTTCACCTGGCCTGGCATTTGGCAAATTTTGTTTAATTTTGAGAATCTTAGTTTCTTATTAAGTTCATTTTTGTAGAAAAGGATTTTTTTTTTCATTTTTCATTGAAATACTTTAGGTGGTCGGTAAAAGATAGATCATTCTTCTTACTTAGTCGCCTTCCGTCTTCATCATTCCATGAACAAACGTGGTTTCCGTGTCCTCTAGTGCTATTGAATAAAAAGTTTGTTTACGTGCGTTCCTAGATGTGCCACTGACTTTTGGTAGGGTCTTGCACCAGGCATTATCAAACTGACCGCTGTTTCATAGTGAGGAGAGACATCGAGTTTAGGGAAGTCAGCGTCCTGCAAGGCGGCATTCTTGGTTCCATCCTTTTATCCTATTATACTGTTCTCCTACCTACACATCTAGTAAGCCTATCCTGACCCATGCAGTCGATGCCCCACACAAATTTAAAGAAACAACTTAATCAAAGTATTGGACAACTACGAAGAATTCTAGGATCAATCAGTCCTGACCATCAATATTAAACTAAACGTATGCAAGACTTTTCTGTGGCCGCTTTGTGCATTAACCAACCGCTGTTTCAGAGTGTGCCAACCTTATTACGTCACTGACCTCACTATCCACATCGACCACAGCATTCCTTTTGTCAACGAACTAATCTGTTACCAATTCCACAACTTTCATATCAACATCTCGATTCACCTTTCTGCTCGAGCCATCCCTACGAATTCTCATCCCGAGAACAGGTCAACGTTGACTGATACCTTCTTGCCGTATCATCCCACACCCTTAGTGCAAACATTATCATGTATCCTCCGGGTCCTGGGTTATCATTAGTGGTGTGACCTTCGATCAGCAAGAGTAATTTAGCTGCAGCTTTCCCAGGAGAATTACTCGTTCTTAAGACATTTAATGAATAGTCCATCGGGATGATTAGCATATTTGTATAGAAAACTATTATTTATTTATTTAAAACCTCAGTTATTTAGCAGAGTACATTTCATTTGGTAAAATTAACTAAATTAAACTAAATTAAAACGCTTTCGAGGATTAAGAATAAATCCGACACGGAGCTAGGCCGATTGTTCTCGCTTCAAATCTGTTCCGAGACATGCTTAATGGACGTTGATTGACGATCCTGGATAATTGCAAAGGAAGGGACGTCCTATTTTCAACCAGCGGAAAATCATGTCACTCACTACATTGTATTCCACCCCAATGAATTTCAATTCAAAAATCTTGATGCATTTATCTTAATAACTATCAACATTGAGATTAACAGTCGTAATTAAACCGCAGGGGAATTTATTCGTAAGAAAATAGGCTGACCAAACACTATCTAGTCACGTCTGTAAAAGCTTCTAAAGGATTAAAGAATATCTTCACTGGATTTCCAATTAAACTGGATTTCGAGCGTTCAAAGTTTATTATGGTTCTTGTAAAATAATTTTATAACTGACTGTTAGTTTCGAATCAAGCTAGAAAATTTTTAATATGCTTTGTATGAAAAAATGTACAAAAATATGAAAATTTTTTGGAAGGTTGAAAGGGGAGAACTAATGATTAACTAACTAGTAAGGTAAATTGGTCTACGTTTTTAGATAATTTTAAAATTTCACAACCCTACGCAATGTTGGCTTTCAAAGAAATATGAAATCTTCTGTGAAAAACTTAATTGTGTCAATTTGTAGATATATTTAAAGATTGTTTTACTCTGGCCTGGCAGTAACAACTGAATTTGCTTTTCATACATTTTTATCATTTTTAATTTTTATTATTTTTCAATTAATTAAGGTTTTTAGTTGAGATAAAAAAGTCAATGTCACGAGCGGGATTCGAACCCACGATCTCCGGCTAGATACGCCGCTGCTCTACCACTTGAACAATCATGACCTCGATCCATCCAGGCACTAACTTCCGACTCAACCCCACCTTTTGAATTTTCCCTTTTTTGCAATTTTTCAAATGTCTTGTAATCTATTTGATTCTCGGCGACAAATGAAATGGCCACGGAGAGATTTAGTGAAGATATACTTCATTTTAACTTATTAAATTCACTAGTTTTCGTGGTCCGCTTGACAAATTAATATCTTTTTATTAATTAAAGTTTTTAGTTGAGATAAAAAAGTCAAAAAAAGGGAGAGTCACGATAGCTCAAGTGGTAGAGTAGCGGTGTATCTAGCCGAAGGTCGTGGGTTCGAATCCCGCTCGTGACATTGACTTTTTTATCTCAACTAAAACTTTAATTAATTGGTCAAGCGGACTACGAAAACTAGTGAATTTTTATTATTATTTTTCATATTTTTATAATTATTCATAAAATGAAAATTTCTATTCTTCTCATGATATTTAGATACTAGGAAGAAAAACAAAGAACACTTTATTTTTTTATTATTTCGTTTTTTCAATGAAAATAAACGCACTATATTTTTTTACTTTTCTTTACTTCATGATTCATTTTGTAAAGTTTATTGAAAATATGAGCATAAAGTATTAGTGAGCGCTTCGACAAATCTTCATGCATGGTACCTAACAAGACTCGTGTGATTATTCATCTGTGTCGATTGTTCCCAAGCAATTTCCCGTGTTATGATCATAAGGGAATTTATGCCAGACAACGGAGTCTCTTCTGCATTATTCATATGCAACTATTACCGTCCTTATTTCGCTTTCGCGTATTATATTTTTTTAATGATATATACCTGTTTTACAATATGAAATCCGTACCGGGTGGCCAAGAGCTGTGCTTCCTGTCTTCCACCTAGAATCGTAGCTACCCAGACATCCTCTTGATTTTTTGAGCTCGCCATGCCAGTAACGACGACGAGAATGGCAGTTAGATGAAAAATCATTGTAGAATTTGTCAACGTTTCTATTCTGTAAGCAATAGTCATTAATTAATATCATTATAAACATGTTTTTCAAAATTAATTATTATATACACTTTCAATTAATTAAGGTTTTTAGTTGAGATAAAAAAGTCAGTGACTCGAGCGGGATGCGAACACACGATCGCCGCTGCTCTACCACTTGAGCTATCGTGGCCTCGATGCACTCGGACACTAAATTCCCATATCAACCTTTTGAATTTTCCCCCATTTTTGCCATTCAAAAGGTGGGGTTGAGATGGGAAGTTAGTGTCCGAGTGGATCGAGGTCACGATAGCTGAAGTGGTAGAGCAGCGGCGTATCTAGCCGAAGATCGTGGGTTCGAATCCCGCTCGTGACATTGACTTTTTTTGTCAACTAAAAACTTTAATTAATTGATAACTACAGAACCTTGATTATGCAAAGTTAAGATATTTTGAATCTAAATTCAAATTTTTTTTAGGGAATTGTCAAAATTTAATTACGTTTTTTCAATACAGATTTTTTACATTATTCTTGCACACCTTAAACGTATTAATTGGTCAAGCGGACCATGAAACTAGTGTATTATGCAATATTCATTCGTTCAAAATTTGCTTAAAATATGAACAATTGCATGAACCTCTGAAAATAAAGCCTGCAAGGCTTCGAAAATCAAAAACCAAATTTCCTTCTAGGGNCACATCCTAAATGTATTTGTTAAATGTTAACATTGTTTGTAAATCCCAGGCCCTGAAGATGATCTCAATAAAAATCGAAACGTTGGCACGATAAAAAAAATGTTTTTCTGAAACATAAATACATAACACCAGACCGCAACTCACGATATCTGAATTACTATCGATTAACGGTCACTAATCTCTACACGTTTGTAAAATTCTTTATACACCAGAAATGTTGGCAGTGCAATTGGATCATCACAATAAGCTTAACCAGTTATGGACGCTATAGATCAAGGGACCAGCAAACAGAGAACCATGATTAGTGCAGATTCAGAAATTCCTTGTAAGATTCCGTCACAAATTTCGTCCTATCCTTTGACTGAAATTGACATTATGGAACAATTTCAATAAAACCTTCTCATAGTTATGCATATGAACCCGTCAAATAAACACCCATTCTCACGACGTAGTGTCTACAACTTTAAAAAAAATTGTGGACTATAAAATGCTTATCCGTCAAATCTGGTTATATGGATTGCAAATATGGTAAAAAAAAATATCCCAACGTTTTTTCCACGCGATACCAATGGCCAGTCCAACTTCACCTCATAAAAAGAAAACGAAAAATCCAAAAGAACCTGACTGAAATTTTCGGCTGAAACCAAAATTATCTGCTGGCTTGTACCACACTACATTGTGATTTTCAACTTTGATGTATGTCTGTATCTATTTATTACAATTATGTTGATGAAATTTTCTTTTTAAAACATATGGATCACGCTTATGCGTGCTGTATATTATATATACACTATGACCCATAGTTACAGTGCTCAGTACAATATGTTTTAATATATTCTATTGATTTAAAACCCAAACAATTATTATTATTTTCAAGACGGAACTGTATACATAAAAACACGACTCTTTAAAAATGGAATTTTAAAGTTTTGGCATTTAGTAACTATTCAATTTTTGAGTTCTTTTTGTTTTGCTCACATTTCATCAATCGAGTAACTGATGGTTGTTGTTTAAAGTTAGCGTATAAGAAATCAGCATATATTAAATTTTCATATTTTATTTAATACATTTTTATTTTTTTTAATTTTTTTAACCCGGCTTTCACAACTAACTTGATATAATCTTTTTTTAAATGAACCCCGCAGTAAATTTAAAAAATCAAAGAAAGAACGGTTTATACGACCAGTTTTGCAAACTTTTGGAGAATTGCACGTTAAATTTTTAATATTATAGTTTGGTTTATTTTATATTCTGAATTTCTGAGATCTGACCTTTATTAATAGTCTCTTTAAGATTAATTTAAATTTTATTTGTATGGTGATTAGTGACCGTTAGTCGATAATTTATCAGAAATATCTGTTATTAAGTAATCGTGAGATGCGGTCTGGTATGATATAGGTTTCAGAAAAACATTTTCCTTTATCATGCCAACGTTTCGAACTTTATTGAGGTCATCTTCAGGGCCTGCGATTTGCAAACATTGTTTAAATTTAACAAAAACATGTAGGTTGTGGAAAAAAGTGAATTTATACAATGCAAAAAAATATATTTTTTATATTCAATTAAAGTATTTCTACTCACTCAAAGTGTTTGTTTTCTGCGTAAGTGAGATTGCCAATGAGATATTGCTGTTTTGTGTTATATGTCAACACGACATGCAAGAATGGCACACTTACGCAGAAAACAAACACTTTGGGTGAGTAGAAATACTTTGATAGAATATAAAAAATATATTTTTTTGAATTTTATAAATTTACTTTTTTCCACATCCTACATGTATTTGTTAAATTTAAACAATGTAAATCCCAGGCCCTGAAGATGATCTCAATAAAGCTCGAAACGTTGGCACGATAAAGGAAAATGTTTTTCTGAAACCTACATCACACCACGCAGCATCACTATTTCTGAATAGTTAATTTTTATTTATAAAGACAGCATGTCCTCTGCAAAATATTCATTTCCGGGACTTTTATTATACATATGTCATTATGAATAATGTAAAAAATAATGGGTACATCAACCAGGAAATTTCTAATTCCGAATGCATTTGTGAACAATCAAATTTTGTTTATTTTTGTCAATTAGATTTCGTTCGATCCAAAAATGATTACATCGGCATATCACATTACCATCGAAGTGTTTGTACAATTTTGAATAAACACAGACCAAAATGCATAGATTGTTTTGACATATAGGACAAAAAACGAATAGGCAACTTGTTTGTCAAAACGATTTGACCAAAATATGCCCGTATAAGGGTTTTTTTATTTAATGTTATTTTAACTTGAAATTTTCTTTCTTTATGACATTATATTAAGGCGAGAGGTCTTAAAATTTAACAGTCATTAAAACTTATGGGAAACAGTGGATCTTTACAAAAAATGAAACCATGTCTTCAGTCGAAATTGAAACAGATCCCACCTGTTGCACACGCTCAGTGAAAATCACAGGTGTCAATGTTTGCAATACAAAAAACCTTCTTCATATCAGAAGAACGCAACCGATTCAACAGTGATCGCTTCTTACCTTTCAGAGTGATTGTTCCGGGGGAAGACACGGGAAACAATGAGAGAATGGGGTAGTTAGACGTCCCTGCGACTCTGGTGGTTACATGGACAAACTTTAAAAAAAAAGTAATAATAAAGTTCCTTTATGCCAATTAGCAGCTGGCCGTGTTTTGTTTATAGCCGGCGGCGAAATAAGCTAATTGATATATTTCTTTCTTTCAATGGATAATTTTTAATAACAATCAATACGAATTGAAAGCATATTTGATCAAATCTAATTCAGCATAATACTTAGTTCGGTTTCAGAAAATGAAACGAAGAAAAGAAAATGAAAAAAAAAGAAGAAATGATTTGGCGACTAATTTTTGACTCAAAAAAGAATATTGCATGTAAATTTTAAAAAATAATGGCTTTAGCAAGTCTCATGTTTCATCTGCATAGTTCCTTAACTTTTCCTCTGAACCAAAAAAAATTGACTTTTATTATTCAAAAAATACAACTTCAAAATCTCAACTTATTGTTTTATAGGACAATCATCACAATCTGCGAAACAATCAATAGTGTACAGAGCAGAACAAAGAAAGTTACTGTTAACTACAACCTCTAAACTGGTAGCACTCCATATTATTAGACATTCACGTAAATTATGCTTTGTTTAAATTAAGTTGTTTGTCGTTGTTTTGCAAGAGACTGGAGATATTTGGGCCATTGTCTATTTAACCTTCGTGTAGAGTTTAACAGGATTATCCTGGATGAAAGCGGTTAGATTAGTGGATTAAGAATAACTAAGAGAGTTTTGTGGAATTTACGGTATTTAGCCATGATTGTGTCATATATTTAGGCCATGGTTGATTGTTTCATTGGTTACACACAAACGCATATTAAGAATTTTTTGCTAGATATTTGAACTTGATGAACGTTGGAACTTTTAAGCAAGCCACAAAGTTCAAGCTAAAGTAGTTTATAGTATAGTTTTGTTAAGTAGCTTCTCTTCAGTATCATGCTTGACATTTTCTCAAGTAGTCTTGAAAATACTAGTCTGCTGTTTTAGCAAAGAAACTTTTCGTTTGAGTTGCAAGCCTTAGGACAAACAAAGTGACATGCTACAATTCGTACATCCGGTGCATGCTGTTAATAACATATTGTTTATGAATATTTTCAAGATCAGCTATTAATGCGTGTAATCCAAGCTTATCTAACTTCAAACATGGATGACATATGGCTCTCGATGTAAAAAGTGACAGAGTGCAAAATCAGATTAAACAATTCGTAACATTCCTTAATTCATTAGTATGTATTTTGCTGTTCTTTTTACAATTAATTAATTTTAAAATAATGTAATAAATAAAAGAAAGAATATACTAATTTCACATGTTATGGGAACATTTTATGAATTTTGCAACCTTTTTTTCCTTTTCATTTGTTTATTGCCAACAAACGTACTCATATAAAATCATATCTGTAACTACAAATATAAAATCCATATAGTATAATTTATATCATTAAATGCAATTAATTAAGATTTTTAGGTAAGATAAAAATGTCGGTAGATACGCCGCTGCTCTACTACTTGAGCTATCGTGACCTTGATCCACTCGGACACTAACTTCCCACCTCAACTCCACCTTTTGAATTTTCCCTCCTTTTTGCCATTTTCAAATGTGGTGTAATCCATTTGATTCTCGGCGACAAATGAAATGACCACGGAGAGCTTTAGTGAAGTATACTTCTTTTTAACTTATTAAATTCACTAGTTTTCGTGGTCCGCTTTACCAATTAATATCTTTCAATTAATTAATATTAATGGAAACTGGGCAAATAGGAGGGAAAATTCAAAGGTGGAGTTGAGATGGGAAGTTACTGTCCGAGTGGATCGAAGTCACGATAGCTCAGGTAGAGTAGCGGCGTATCTAGTCGAAGGTCGTGGGTTCGAATCCCTCTCGTGACACTGATTTTTTTTATCTCAACTAAAAACCTTAATTAGTTGAAAAACCCTTCATAATGTTGATACCAAATATAATTGGTAAAATTTCTCTCATTTTGAGAAGTATTAGTACAAAAATGTTTTTCTTCAAATCGAAGTTAATTTGCGACGAAGTAAATTGAACTTACCATTTCTAGCGGAACATCAAAGCTAAGTCCCAGAGCTTAAATCCATAATCGAAGAGATTAAAGAGTGCCAAAGTCGTAAGAAATATGTTATAAAAATGCTAGACTATATTATGTCTTCGACAGAAGAAAGTTACGATCCGTTGTTCCCAAATGGCTACATGATGTAATATTTATATATTATCAATTTTATTAATTGGACCTCTTGGAATTTCAAGAAATACCAATAAAATCACAGAGCATTTTTTTCCCGGGATGAAGTTTTTTGTAGTTGACAATGCTTGCAATGTACAAGTTCCAAAGTTGGTTAAAAATTACATCAAGGGAAAATGTCAAGCTTTTGTTCAAAACAGGCCTTGCGAACACTTCGTTGATTTTGCAAACGCGCTCACTAAAAGTTTCGGCTACAAATTCATTTTCATAGGAGACGACAACTTTTAACGCTTCACGATTGCATTGATGAACTAAGAACCATGTAATGTTATTTTCACGGAGTCCCTAGATCCCTCTTACTCTGTAAGGTTGCAAAATTGATTAATGCATAAATTTTGTTTGTTTGGTATATAAACAACCCTGGTGGGGACCTTCTTCCCCGAGGTGTGATACGAAAAGGGGGGAGAAAGGCATTAAGTGGTTGGAGACGCTGTCGTCAAGAACGGTGAGTCTATTCCTTTATTTTCTTTAATTCGTAATAATCAGCCCAAAGCGGCCTCAAGTTTTGCAACCTTAAATGGCGAGATCTCGGACGGATTGGACCCGGGTCCTTACTTTTCCTTTCTGTACGTGACCAGGGGCCCCAAATCCTTGGTTAAGAAGCTAGGTATGCGACCTGGGATGGCTTGGACTCAGGTCGTAGCTGATTTGGATGTCTACAAGGCTTAGGATTGAGTGGACTAAGAATCCTTATTTAAGAGGCTGTGTATGCAACCTAGGATGACCTGGAGGCGAAATTACATCCCGGCCACCAACTCACTCGTCTACGGGCAATGTCGACAATAGAACTAAACCACGTCTGGAGAAGTTTAATTATTAAAATTTACATCAAGTATATACAACCAGCTTTTTATGCGAGAACTAAGTTGTGAGGAAATCAAAAGGAGTAAAAAAATTGGCACCTATTGAAGACAGACTAAACAAGAAAATGCTATAGGGATAAGGATTAAATTTTGGAAGATGTTGTTTCATTACGAATTCGGAAGAAAAAGCTGAAAATGAAAAACATCGGTTCCTGTATTGTTAAAGTGTTGCCAGTCATCGTAGCTAGTGATAATGAATTTCACTGTTAACCACAATGAACTCTAAGCGCCTTTCTTTTCCTGATTGCCGCATGACTCTCAGCTATTGATATAGTTTACCCTTCGCTGTACTATTGTAAATTGATTGCGTAAACTTAGTTGTGCTCGGCAAACGGATCAATTAAGTCTTTTTCAATGGCATATAACATGCAAGGGTGATTCATAATAGCTCCTGATGATTACTCTTAAGCCTAAAGCCACTGAAAAGTATAATCATACTTTTTCCCCTGCGTGCTACTGGCAATATTGTAAAAACGTACTATAATGTCAGAAAAAACAATTGACATGTTGTAAACTGTAGGTTTTACGAATTCAAAACACATTTTTCTTAATTCCCATTTTCTAGCTGGTCCGTCTTTGTTACGAAGATCGTGTACGTTTCATCTGTCACAGAATTTAAACGGAATCAAATGTACAATGTATTTAGTGGTATCGGGGATGTGGTCTAATGAATGATCTGTGTTAAAACTATGCCGAACTGTCCCAATTTCTTTTTTTTTATTAAATAAAACACAGAAAGCTTGGGATAGTTTCAACTCACAACAATTATTGGACCACATCCTTGACCTCACCAAATGCGTTGTGATTAGTAGCCGGTCCATCCCTACATGGGAATCAAATATAACCCCTTAGGATTTTTTTTCAAAGTAATTAATTAGCACACAAAAACAGTCGTTCAATTCATATAGAACCGATATCATAAGCTTCCACGTCTTACAAGTCGATGTAAGCTGGAGTAAATGGTTTCATCACTGAAGATGAACACTCTGGCGAGCCTCTGATAAGTTTGAAGTTCGATAGCTTCCCGCAATAAGACGTATAAATCGGAAGATTCTCTGTAGATCTTTAAAATTCTGTACATTATTCAGAAATCGAAAGATGCGGTCTGGTGTGATGTAGGTTTCCGAAAAACATTTTCTTTATCGTGCCATCGTTTCGATCTTTATTGAGAACATCTTCAGGGCCTGGGATTTACAAACATTGTTTACATTTAATAAATACATTTAGGATGTGGAAAAAGTGAATTTATACAATGCAAAAAAATATATTTTTTATATTCAATCAAAGTATTTCTACTCACTCAAAGTATTTGTTTTCTACGCAATTGTGCCATTCTTGCGTGTCGTGTTGAGAGTGCCAGTGTGATATTGCTGTTTTATGTTTATATACTTTGGATTTTGAAGGGGTGGGGAAGGAAGTCGGTGTAGAAAAGACATTTTTGTATAAGGCGTTGCCTTCTTTGAGGTGCAAAGAGCCGATGAAGGGAAACAATGTGTTGGTAATGGTTCGGCCAGATTATCCTTTCACGATTATATAGAAAGGGATAAATAGGAAAAGGAAAGCTAATTTGTTGGACAAATAGACTATGTGAAAAATATTTGATGTGTGGAATGTAATGTAATTATATATGTATGTTATCTATCTGTAAACAATGTTTGTAAATCTCAGGCCCTGAAGATGATCTCAATAAAGATCGAAACGTTGGCACGATAAAGAAAATGTTTTCTGAAACCTACATCACACCAGACCGCATCTCACGATTTCTGAATAATTATCGATTAACGGTCACTAATCACCACATATTCTGTACATTATTTAATTTTTCTTATTTTATGATTTCAAAAGTCAGTGTCACGAGCGGGATTCGAACCCACGACCTTCGGGTTGATACGCCGTTACTCTACCACTTGAACAATCATGACCTCGATTCACCCAGGCACTAACTTCCCATCTCAACCCCACCTTTTGAATTTTCCCTTTTTTTTGCCATTTCTCAAATGTCTTGTAATCTATTTGATTCTCGGCGACAAATGAAATTGCCACGGAGATCTTTAATGAAGGTATACTTCATTTAAACTTATTAAATTCACTAGTTTTCGTGGGCCGCTTGACCAATTAATATCTGTCAATTTAAATTAAAATGCCATGAAAATAGCAAAAAGGAGGGAAAATTCAAATGTTGGGGTTGAGATGGGAAGCTAGTGTCCGAGTGGATCGAAGTCGCGATAGCTCAAGTGGTGGAGTAGCAGCGTATCTAGCAGAAGATCATGTGTTCGAATCCCGCTTGTGACACTTACTTTTTTATCTCAACCAAAGCCTTAATTAATTGAAACTAATACAAAATAAATCTAAACCCGAATAACTCATGATATACTGACGAATGATGAAAATTCTATGCACTTCCACCAGTCCAAACTATTTGCTTCATCAAACGATCACGATTATTTCGTACTTTTTTTACAAATGAGGCAGAATTTGATTCTATTTCTCTTTTTTCAATAACAACATTTTTGACTGAATAAGTGACTTTTTTATCTCAACTAAAAACCTTAATTAATTGAAAGATTATTAATTTGACTGAATAATGCCATAATTAAGTAACATTATGTTGAGATCTATAGTCACGTCTGGATGTGCATTCCAAACTTAAAAACCCAAAAATTTAAAATTTAATTTCTGTCTGTAATTTGCTTTGAAAGCTTTAAGATAACAGTCTCCCTCTTAATGTAATGCATACTACATTGTAAGCTGAGATGCAGTCGCCAGCCCATACGTGTAGCTGTGTCTCCATTTTTTATCTACAGGAGTTTCACCTATGCTGATACATCCATAGTGTTATCAACATTGTATGCTATGTACAAATATGTGTACATCGTTCGTTGTACATAAAAGACAAAAATGTAGGTACAAGGTTAAAAATAAGCAATACCAATATTGAAATTTCCAGTGATGGTAGAGAATCTTGTTATTTATTATTTTGTGAATTTATTTATTTACAGTTTCTCCCTCTTTAGTGATATTCGGTGACGTTGAATGTTGTTGACGTTTAGTTCACCAATTAAGGATCGCTCAAAAACTTTATTTTCATTGAACAATATTGTATTGAAATAGTTTCACTCAAATGGTTTCATATTTTATAAATAATGTGACAAACAACATGTTCGAAGACTGTAATATTGTTTAATATTTTATTGTTGATATGTCAGGAATATGTTCAACTATTATAAGGGAGAAGTCAAAAACGACAGATCATTAAAGTTTCTCACTTTCCTGATATGATGCATATGTGGATAATATTGAGATACAGGGTATATTTCATGTCCTCTAAAGGGAAACGTCAGATTATTTTACCGTGTAGGCGGAATACAATACTTGTCTTTATAGAAGAAACGAAAAGACATCAATAAGAGAAAAAAAATGTGAAAACGCATAAGAAGTCCAAGTTGGACCGAAACTCACCAGGTTTCCAGGAACGGGCACTGCTTGCGTCCCGTGCTGATAGATAGCATCACAGATTCTATATTCCACTTTTAACTCGTATATTGACGTTGTATACTGTACATTGTATATTATAACTATTACACGAATATTTTGGGTTGTAAAAGAAGTCCGTTTTTTTTTTTTTTTTGCAATTATTCCATTTTATATCTCTTGATTCCGAAGAAATGTTTATTTAGTAATTTTTGTGTACACACCTGAAAGGGATTAGTTTGTTAGTTTCGTTCGACAGTTATTTGTAAAAGATGTCCTGCTAATTTACAATGAACGGAAAAAAATTGTGTTTTTTTAGGGCAAAGGAAATGTGAGAATATTATTATATTGATTACTCGACTGGAACTCGATAATGTTCAGAAGATGTAAAAAATAAATCAGTCAGAAGAAAGAAGCATGTATTGTCTTCGATTCAATGAAACTCGAAAAAGCGCATAGCAAGGGGCAAATCTGAAAGAGAAAAACCAAAGCTCAGATAATTGCACAATCTGTCAAATCTGACATTGTCTAAAAATGTGTGGTGATTAGTGACCGTTAGTCGTTGATTATTCGGAAATCGTGAGATGCGGTCTGGTGTGATGTAGGTTTTAGAAAAACATTTTCTTTATCGTGGCAACGTTTCGATCTTTATTGAGATCATCTTCAGGATTTACAAACATTGTTCTATACCGATTTCCTTCCCAACACCTTCAAAATCCAACGTATATAAACATAAATCAGCAATATCTCACTGACACTCTCAACACGACACGCAAGAATGGCACAATTACGCAGAAAACAAACACTTTGAGTGAGTAGAAATATTTTGATTGAATATAAACAATATTTTTTTGCATTGTATAAATTCACTTTTTTCAACATCCTACATGTATTTGTTAAATTTAAACAATGTAAATCCCAGGCCCTGAAGATGATCTCAATAAAGATCAAGACGTTGGCACGTTAAAGAAAATGTTTTTTCTGAAACCTACATCAAACCAGATTTCCGAATAATCATTGTCTAAAAATCTAAAAATCAAAAGAAAAAAAATTGTTTGTTGTGATTATACCAAAATGTCTAAAAAAAATTTAAGATTACTATTAAATATACCCATAAATATTACGACTCCAATTTAAAAGATGTAGCTCGTATTCATAAAATTTATTTGACGTCTCATTTCTGTAACATTCTAAATTTTATTACTTATCGGAAGGGTACCGAAGTTATGTTAGCGTGCTATAGTACAAAAGGGTAAATTTTGGTGTGACTTCTTATTTTTTTCCAATCCATTCTTTTGTAAGTAAATGATTTTCTTTAGCACTTAAACTTTTTGCCTTTCTAAGAGGAATCACATCGGCTATGACTTAAACACTGCGTTAAGATATATTTAGTGTTTACAATAACAACAAAATTTAACATAAGGAATTGAAAAAATACAAATAAAAACCTTAATTGATAATTGAGTTCTTAGTGACTCAACTTGCTAAAGTTTATACGTACAGTATTGTCCGATATCTACCGGATATTCACTAAATAACCATAATCAGACTTATTACAATATTGAAATGAACTAATTATAAACAATAAAAACTTAACATTATGAACTTTTGTGCAAGTGAATTGCATTATTTAAAAAACAAAGATAAGACCTAAACAGGTACTGACCTATGTAAAATAGTATTAAAGAAAATTTTCATTGTAAAAATAGGAGTACAAAATCATTGAATACTTTTTTAAGAAAACTTTTTAAAAAATAATTTAATATTCAGCAAGTTTCTTGGTATAACATAGTACTTAATAAGCACAAAGAAGAAAAACATTATCTCCTGTATCGAGAGAACTATCTGTAGGAATGCCTTGGAAGACCTGACTCCTAGAAGTAGAGTAATCTAGACCCAATTTTGGATATGCCATGAAAGTTTGATACATAGACACTTATTTTTGGGCCAAATCCCGCGTGCGTGTTCACTAATGAATAAACAACACACGTTTGTTTGCTTCTGCTATTTAGTAATAAATTATAAATTTTAACATAGGGGTAAAATGTAGTAAATTTTAGAAAATGTGAGAGCCGCTGCTATTCCTGTATTACGCACTACCGGGGGTTAGGGTAGAAAAAGGGAGAATGCCTATCCTTTTTATACTTCAAAAGGTACAACCGACAAACAGCGCCGCGGAATAAAATTTACGGAAGGTATTTCAGGGTATTAAAAAATGTTGTTATTGGAAAAAAAAGAAGTACAATCAAATTCTGTCTTATTTGTAAAAAAATTACGAAATAATCGTGATAGTTTGATGAAGCAAATAGTTTGGATTGGTGGAAGTGCATAGAATTTCCATCATTCACCAGTAAATCATGAGTTATTCGGGTTTAGATGTTTTTTGTATTAGTTTGAATTAATTAAGGTTTTGGTTGAGATAAACAAGTCAGTATCACAAGCGGGATTCGAACCCACGATCTTCGGCTAAATACGCCGCTGCTCTACCACTTGAGCTATCGTGACTTCGATCCACTCGGACACTAACTTCCCATCTCAACCCCACCTTTTGAATATTCCCCCTTTTGCCATTTTTCAAATGTGGTGTAATCTGTTTGATTCTCGTCAACAAATGAAATGGCCACGGAGATTAATTAAAGTTTTAGTTGAGATAAAACGTGTGTGTGACACTGACTTTTTCATCTCAACTAAAAACCTTAATTGAAAAATAATTACACAATTTTTTTATGATTTGCATTATAGCTTTTAATATATCCGTTAAAAAGCGCAAATACTCCCTGTTTTTCATTCAGGAAACTAACTCTTAACCAAAACCTTAATTAATTGAAAAGAACCTAAATAATAAAAAATTTGTTTTTAGATTTTTTTATTCGAAAAAGTTAACACAAAACCAATTTTTTCGTTACACCACCCCGCCAAACGATGGAATTCTACATGAACAAAAAATAGTCACAAATTTCAAAATTTAACTTATTATATATTTTTTTATATTTTTCTTACTGCTGCGATATCGCAGCAATAGATTTTCTTCGAAATGAAATATGTAAATGTGTTATTTGAATGGAGGACAGGCTTACAACAGAGATAAAAGTTTTACGAAAAATTGAAATGAAATAATGGGTGTTGTCGTTGCAGACCTTGGGGTCTGCAAGAGGCGGAATAACTGGAATGAGTCACGTATAAACCGTTTGTTTTTACGTTAATAAATGTCAGGAATTCCCTCGGGAATAAATATACGATTCGTCCGCCTTAATATAATTTCTCTAATCGCCATGTAGGATTTTCATCGCCGAGATGTAACGGTTTTTAATCTCCGACGGGTATTCCGAAAAAAAAATCGAATGGACCATAAGTAATCATAAGGTAATGTCTGCGAGCTTGCCAAGAGTGGTAGCGATATATTCAAACGACATCCTCTCCTCCCACATAAGATATTCAGAGGTTGTTGGTCCAAGCGAAAAGCACATGCATAAAATACAGCATATCGAATACCTCCTAAGGCACGATTGACTGGTAAATCTCCAGCAAGTCGGAGCCCCGGGTGAATTGTTTGGGTCATGACCTACATCCAAAGAAAACATCGTTTTCTTCGGAAGTGCAAAACAGAAGGAGGGAATAATTTACCGTCCGTATCATTGCCGAACGCCGTAATGGAATTATGTTTCGGGTTTATCCGGGGTTAACGATTTCCGCGGTTACAACGGCTGGGGCGTTAATTAATTAAGAGTAATATCCAGGTTTCGGTTAGACAATGAGGCCTTATGCCCAACTTTACTATGGCGGAAGCGTGGAGGGGTGCGCAATTACAGAAATTACCCCATCCTCAACTAAACACTCAAAGCTAACTGTTTGTACTCATCTGTTATGTAGCACAAACCGTTTAATGGTTTCGATTTACCGCTGTCTCATTGGATCTTAAATAGGAATTTGCATTGACGCACCGAGCTACAATATGCCTACACATGAAAATGTTATTTATCAATAAAGAATAAATTGAATAACCACTTGAACATGTCAAAATAAAAAATAGATATTGCATGGTTTACATTAAAATGGATTTTATATAGTTAACTATCTCAAGAAAGATATACTTACAAGTTCGGCATATTCATAAATCTGAACATAAAAATATTCTGTTTTGTGACCATCTATTATTTTAATGATTTATTTATTAGACAATTTATTACTTAGGTGTGAAACATATCAAGCCAGATCTATAAATCTATCGGCTGCTATCTATATATTTTTCAGTTTGTAAAATAATTTACTCTACAATTACTCTACAAGATGTGCAAAATAATTATACATTATCTGATTAAACATTTTTCATTTCATAAAAATAAAAATATATTTCTTCGTCCCAGGTGCTTTCTGAGGCGGGGCTTTCATAACTTTTATAATTAAGGTAAAAGACTCTCAAGTGATGAGGATTAAGATAAATAAACAAAGAATTTATCGTAAAGACCGACTCGAAAAAAAAGAAAAAAAAAGCAGCTTCATCCACCAAAAAAGACACCCACAAAAAAGATGACGCATAAAAAAAACTCCTTTTGAACAATCATGTAGACCCAAAGACGGTGAAACACTAAAGTGCGTCTGACAGACAATCACAGGAAAGATGGACAGGATATTTGGTAATGATTAAAAAAAATTAACAACAGTTCACATACATGATTTACTCGATTCAACTTACATACCAATTTAAAAAATTAAAAGACATACGATATCATAAAAACTGATTAGAAAATAAGCAGGCTTTATCCAACAAAAAAGACACCAACACACAAAGATGACGCATTAAAAAAAACACAAACTCGCTTTTGAAAAATCATGTAGACCCAATGACGGTGAAATAGTAAAGTGGGTCTGACAGAGTATCACAGGGAAGATGGACAGGATATTTGGTAATGATTTTCAAATAAAATTAACAACAGTTCACATACATGATTTACTCGATTCAACTTATATACCAATTTAAAAAATTAAAAGACATACGATATCATAAAAACCGACTAGAAAAAAAGCAGGCTTTATCCACGAAGAAAGACACACAGATAAAAAGATGACGCTGAAAAAAAAAAAAAAAAAAAAAAAAAAAAAAAAAAACTCCCTTTTGAAAAATCATGTAGACCCAAAGACGGTGAAATACTAAATACTGCGTCTGACAGACTATAACAGGTCAGCTGGACAGTATATGTGGTAATGATTAAAAAAAATTAACATCAGTTCACATACATCATTTACTCGATTCAACCAATATACCAATTAGAAAGATTAAAAGACATACGATATCATAAAGACCGACTAGAAAAAAAACAGGCTTTATTCACCAAAAAAGACACCCACACACAAAGATGACGCATTAAAAAAAAAAAAAAAAAAAACTCGCTTTTGAAAAATCATGTAGACCAAAAAAAAAAGCAGTTTCATCCACCAAAAAAAGATACCCACACACAAAGACGACGCTTAAAAAAAACTCCTTTTGGAAAAAAACATGTAGACCCACAAACGGTGAAATACTAAATACTGCGTCTGACAGACTATCACAGAGAAGATGGACAGTATATTTGGTAATGATTAAAAAAAAATTATCAGCAGTTCACATACATGATTTACTCGATTCAACCAATATACCAATTAGAAAGATAAAAAGACATACGATATCGTAAAAACCGACTCGCAAAAAAAAGAAAAAAAAAGCAGATTCATCCACCAAAAAAAGACACCCACACACCAAGACGACGCTTAAAAAAAACTACTTTTGGAAAAAAACATGTAGACCCAAAGACGGTAAACTACTATTACTACTACTACTAAATACTGCGTCTGACAGACTATCACAGAGAAGATGGACAGGATATTTGGTAATGAATAAAAAAAATTAACAACAGTTCACATACATAATTTACTCGATTCAACCAATATACCAATTAGAAAGACTAAAAGACATACGATATCATAAAAACCGACTAGAAAAAAAAAAAAAAAAAAAAAAAANAAACTGACTAGAAAATAAGCAGGCTTTATCCACCAAAAAAGACACCAACACACAAAGATGACGCATTAAAAAAAACAACTGATTCAACTAATATACCAATTATAAAGATTAAAGGGCATACGATATCGTAAAAACCGACTCAAAAAAAAAGAAAAAAAAGCAGTTTCATCCACCAAAAAAAGATACCCACACACAAAGACGACGCTTAAAAAAAACTCCTTTTGGAAAAAAACATGTAGACCCACAGACGGTGAAATACTAAATACTGCGTCTGACAGACTATCACAGACAAGATGGACAGGATATTTGGTAATGATTAAAAAAAATTAACAACAGTTCACATACATGAATTACTCGATTCAACCAATATACCAATTAGAAAGATAAAAAGACATACGATATCATAAAGACCGACTAGAAAAAAACCAAAAAAAAAAAACAGGCTTTATCCACCAAAAAAGACACCCACCCACAAAGATGACCCATTAAAAAAATTCGCTTTTGAAAAATCTGGTAGATCCAAAGACGGTGAAATAGTAAAGTGCATCTGACAGACTATTAGACAGATGTACAGGATATTTGGTAATGTTTAAAAAAAAATTTCGAACTCGAGTCGAACTTAACGGTTGCGACCTGCAATGCCCACTGAATAACTACTTGCTCTCTATATGGAGCCAAGGAATGAGAGCATTTAATTAAGTAGGAGATTAGCGAGCACCTTTTTTTCTGCTTGCCAGGTACATATGCGAAAAGCAAGTGTCTGTGTGTCAACCGCGTATAAAAGATTTCTAGTCGGATTAGGATAATTCTAATCTACTAAAAGGTGTCGAGGGCCACCTATCGACTCCTAGACCCGGTAGAGGTTCTCGAACGATTTAGTCTACTGACGCTGCTGAATTTCTATTGTTACCTTCACTTCACAGAGCAATCATCTCCTAACATACACCAATCACTTATTAACTTAATAAGCGCAAACCATAGAGAGTGCCAAGATATGTGTAAACAGATTGCCCGGGCGAAAAATTATGCTCCGGCACGTGTGTATTATTTTTCGACTTCCTATCACCTAGAAAACGCTTCATCAAAACCATTAATCCGGCGTCCGTAGACTCAACGTATACATGATTAAATTACAACATTGATTCAGTTGTGTTTGTCTGGCCTGCGAGTGGATGAATACATGTTGAACTGATCAACAATTATCACTTTACTGGATCCGCCTATTCTCACCGGTTTACGTTTCTCTTAGTAATTACTTCAGCGGAATGTAAACCAATGTCGGTCGATTCAACATTGATTATGTTAACTTTGTGCCATTCAGACTTAAAATTAATCATAAGAGTTCTGTTTTCAATTATCACACCGACGTTATAAATCCTCTAATACGTTTTGTCATTGAGTTCGTTTTACAATATTAAAAATAGATTTTTATTTTATGTATTGTATAATGTATTATCCTACAAAGTACCGTCTATACGAGAATATTCCTCAATTTTATTTAATCGAAGCTAAAGGAAAAAGTATTAGAACACTCATAGAAATGAGAGAGATTGATGAAAGTAAAACGAATTTGGCGTTTATCCAGCTCCAGTTGAATTATAAAGTATATGTTCTGTGTTTGTATTTTCAATTTTTCATTTATTAACAAGACTATGATGAAGAAGCCCATAATCTTAGTTTCCTATCAGTCAATAGTTCGTAATTATTCATCAGTTAACGTTCATAAAAAAAATTCATACTTGGATTTTATATTTTTGGTTTTCAAGTTGTTCCCAAACTGTTACGTAAAACATCAGTAGGAGTGTTTTATTTTAATATTAGATGCGACTTGAGTAGGGTGGAGTGGATCTACTCAGCAAAGGGTTGGAGTGGTGGCTCGAATCACTGCCGTTGGGGAGGGGTCGCAACTACCCAAGTGAAATTTTTATTTCAGTTTCCAACCGGAGTCGAAATTACGACGAAATCCTCTCTGAGGAGCCACAAAACGATTTCAATTATTGAGACCAGATTTAATTGTGAAGGGGCTCCTATTTTTGGCCTTTGTACATTATAAACGATTACAGCCGGGGGTTTTTGATAGCTGATTGGTTATCGATTCCGAGCTAGGACCATTGTGATTCCCTTTACCATCTTATAATATTAACATTCCCATGCTAATCCTTCGTAAATATACAAATCCTGGAGTTTTGATTTAGGCTTAAGGATTACCATATCTACGTATAATTCGCCGTTATGACGATTGCCAAATATATAATGATGATGTAAAAAAGTTGTCGGTTTATTCCTTTTTTATTCTTCATCAGCATCCAATCTTACATAAAATATCAATCAAAATTAAATGAGAAATGGGTCAAGTACTTATATTACTAGTGAAAACATAGAATAAATTGTCCAAAACAAAGACCCAATTGAAAAAGATCATACATTTTGGATTGTGGACAAAATACTTTTAAAAATAAAATCAATAAATGAAATAAATAAATGAACGAGAAGTACTTTGTAATGAGTTTGATTGTTCTTATTTTCATCCCCCACAGAATATTCCGTTTCTTACCATATAATTGAATTTTTCTTCTGTTAAATCTGCTAAACTTTGTTAGATTTACAGTATGTTTCCGAGATCATATTATGATCTCAAATCCCTAATTTTGAAAAAAGACGTCTGATTTTGTTTGGTTTTAAATTCTTTCTGATATTTTCCTAACTACTCCCTATATAGAAGTTTCCAGAAGTAGTAGGTTTAGCAGTATTTTTAATGCGTTTGATGCTGTTGGTTTCATTGCCTCTGTGTTGCCTACGTTCGCCATTCTTTGTATGCTGCCTAGTTTTTGAAGATTTATTTGTCAGGTGTAGTCTGTCAGTTCAGAAAGATACAATCTTAGTACTCATACGTGCATGCAGATTATGTAATGAGGAGGAGGAAACAGCCACTCATATCATCTTTGAATGCGAAGCAACAGCTCAATGGAAGTTTAACCTAACGTACGAAAAAGACTAAGGGAACCAAATTGCAGCAATAACAGTCAATGACCTGATACTTCTGAGAAGAAGGATTGAGTCTATTGACTAAACTAGGGAACTGGGAAGGTACAATAAGCCAGAAGGCTGCAGTGCCTGGGGAATACGAGCCCCGTTTCCCAGTATCCTTTCCACCATACCATACCATACTCATATGTGGCGTGTGTTCGGGCCCGTCTCAGTCATCGAAGCGCCCGATTTGTGACGTACACTGTACCCCTCTATCTACACCCCATCATCTCAAAATCCGCCAATCATAACACACTTCCCTCCTTTTTCATCAAAACCCGATCCCTTTCAGCCGTTTTGGGCTCTCTTCTCCGCCAGCTCTCGGAGCACACCTCCTATCTCCCCAAAGTGTTGCACCATAGTAATTGTAAGATCGTGTAAGATCGCCCGGCTATTGCTTTGCTATGCACATGTATCGCCACGCAAATGTCCGCGTATTGACATTAGAATCGCCCCATCCTTAACTCCGCGTGTATCCCATCTCCCGACCGAATATTCCCAAACCTATCATCCCCATTTTCCCTTAATATCTCATCTCCTTTTATCCGTCTACCATCATCATAATCCTTCGAACGCATCATCCATCATTATCCCACGAAGACTCCATCATCTCACTACCATCGCCGCCTGGGTTGCATCATCTCATTACCATCGCCACTTGGATTTCACCATCCATCATCGTCATCATCGACGCTGATGGATCCAAGCCCGTGCACTGGCCTAGTCATCTCCGGACAACGCACCACATCGCCTTCAGAGGCATTCATCGCCTTCAGGTCTCCAATAGATCATCATCCATCTTGTAAGCCAGAGAAATTTCATTAAACAGTGAGTCTTCAATTACTCCTTTCGTTCATTTATTCCTTCATTTAATTCTTCCTAAACTAACCTCTCCTAATCAATCGGGAATCTTCCATTCCCGTTAGTGCCGAAACTATCTTCCTATTAATTATACCTCCTATCTTCGATGGCGTTCGTCGGCGCCATTTTGTATTTGGCCGCTGGCGAACACCGTGTATAACAGATAGGTATATTATCTGTTTTAGTCCTCAAAATTTTCTTAGCTGAGGGTTCTTGATTAATGCGTTGTCAACGTAATTTAATCTAATTTTTGAACTAGGACATTTTATTGTATAAACATAGCCCTCATATTTTTATGTTTTTTTTATAATTGCAAATAATTATTATATATGTATAATTATTATATATATTAATTATTATAATTATTAATTGCAATATTGTTGTTTTTTCAGAGTGTGATTTGAAACCCTGTTGTCGTGTTTTTAGTCATAAATTCAATTTGACATGTTAACCTCGAATTGGTTTATATTTTACGTATGACATTTTAAGTTTGAGAAGTGTTTTAGTCTTGGAGAATAATGAGCTGGTAAATAGTTGAATATTAAGCTCTGTACAATTCAGTTTATAATGTAATCTTATTAATTTTCAATAGGTATGCTATTGTTTAAATTGAAAATACTTCCACTAATGCGAAAATTTTCTAGTTAATAAGCTATTGACGATCAAATGTATTAAAGTTTAATTAATAATGTGTGTAAAATAATTGTTTTCTTTATTATAATATTGATTAAATGTGTGGAAAAGAGACCAAATATTTAAAGTTTTGTTTGCCAAATGTCTAATTAACAGTATAGATGGTTTATTGGAGCTGATTAAAAAGAGCACCGCGGTTTGACGCAAATGGAGGCTGTTCAATTTGTCAGCAGGAAATTACAGTACTGTCACCAATGAGGTGTACAAACCGATTGTAGTGCAAACCGATTGATTCAATTACTAGATTACGCCTAGATCGGATCAAGTATTATAATTAATTCCAATAGGGCGAAGGAGGTTGATCGTGCCATCCATGTCCTCAAGGATAACCACGAACATGTTGCATAAAACAAACACGGAGAAAATTTCAATTTCAAACGGTTAAAACGAAGCAGGATTTACACGCAAATGTGTATAATGTATATTCACTAGTTTCGTGGTCCGCTTGATCAATTAAAATCATATAATTAATTAAGGTTTTTAGTTGAGATAAAAAAGTCAATGGCACGAGCGGGTTTCGAACCCACGATCTTCGGCTAGATACGCCGCTGCTCTACCACTTGAGCTATCGTGACCTCGATCCACTCGGACACTAACTCCCCATCTCAACCCCACCTTATGAGTTTTCCCTCCTTTTGCCATTTTTCAAATGTCGTGTAATCGGTTTTGATTCTCGACGACAATTGAAATGGCGACGGAGAGCCTGAGTGAAGTGTACTTCATTTTAATCATTAAATTCACTAATTTCGTGGTCCGCTTGACCAATTAAAATCATATAATTATTTAAGGTTTTTAGTTGAGCTAAAAAAGTCAATGGCACGAGCGGGATTCGAACCCACGATCTTCGGCTTGATACGCCGCTGCTTTACATTTTTATCTCAACTAAAACCCTTAATTAATTGTATAATGTATATTGTAGGTGAAGCTATGCTGAACTGGCACTGCGTTCCATATTGGGTCCGTTTTTTTGCATATCTATAGGTAACATAGCCTGAATAGCTGATGGTGGTGTGTGGCAGTCTGCTAGTCGGTTAATATACATACTACGCAAAAAATGCGATAAACTCACTATTAAACAAAACTACTTTAAAATCGACAGTTTATAGTATTTTCCAATAGGGCAGAAAATATAAAATGTAAAATATTTAAAAAAGAAGCATAGTTGCTTACTGCAAAACAATAAATTAGGGTCTGTAAATAAAGCTTTGTGGATTAATTTTTTTAGGCCTGTTTCTTTGTTGTTTCAAAAAATCGTTCATATGATCGTTTTGACAGCCTATGTCATAGTCATATGGAATGGTTTATTTGTAGGAAAATTCTCCATACTTGATGTTGCATTGCTTTTTTCGGTCGAAAAAGTTCAGAAAGTGACAAAAATTAAACAATAGAAAAAGGAACAAAGTGGGAAACAAAAGTCAAGATAAGTAACATAATTTGAGTTGAGATAAAAGTCAGTGTCAGGAGAGGGGTTCGAACCCACGATCTTCGGGTTTAGATACGCCTCTGCTCTACCACTTGAGCTATCCTGACTTCGATCCACTCGGGCACTAACTTCCCACCTCAACCCCACCTTTTGAATTTTCTCTCCTTTTTGCCATTTTTCAAATGTCTTGTAATTGATTAGTAATTATTGAAAAATATTATTTGGTCAAGCGGACCAAGAAAACTAGTGCTTTTAATAAGTGAAATGAAGTATATCTTCATTTGTCGTCGAGAATCAAATGGATTACAAGACATTTGAAAAATGGCAAAAAGGAGGGAAAATTCAAAAGGTGGGGTTGAGGTGGGAAGTTAGTGTCCGAGTTGATCGAGGTCACGATAGCTCAAGTGGTAGAACAGCGGCGTATCTAGCCGAAGATCGATTGTTCGAATCCCGCTCGTGACAGTGACTTTTTTATCTCAACTAAAAATCTTAATTAATTGAAAGATATCAATTGGTCAACGGACCACGAAACCTAATAAAAACTAAGTAACATAGTTTTGTTTGTGATTTTTTAAATTCGTATAAGTTTTATTTGTAATGATTTGAAATAGGTTCCGTATCTGCCAGCATGTAAATTATATTTATAAATAATTATTTGTTATTTATTTTTGATACAACATGCGGAGTGGTAAGATAAATATTTTCTATTACTAACCTAACGGGATTGTCAATATCAGCGACCATTAGAGGTAATTATTGATCTTTAAGATCGTTTAAGGCCAACGATGAAATTGATTCGTATAATAGCGTATAATTAGCGAAATAATAGAACTCCCGTCCACATCCACATTTATTAAAAACTACAAGGTTGTATGGCAATTTGTATGTGGCTTACTCCCACCGGTTCTTTACTATATCGAATCTCGAAATGTTTGTTCATTTGTATCACTCGGTTGTGGGTTCACCGATGTCCCAAACATAAATATGTACACAGCTCCTACGCCGGATCAATGAATAAACTGATTTCACGGGACCAAATACTTCAATTACTCGATCTGTAGCAAGCAATCGATTTTCAAACAGAGACCACAAATACTTTGTGACTGATAATTACACGTCTGAATTAACTTAAGATATTGACAAACTATATAATTCTAATCTCAGTCCGTTGTTGCAGAAGCTTTTAGATTGACCTTACTGGAACTGATGTGGGTGCCACTGAGTGACAATTTCGTCTGCAATTACTGCTCCGACCTCTTCGCACGTTAACCCGACGTTGCCTTTCTAATTCCCGGCCTCCTCCGTCGTTATCCTGTAGGTTATCGAATTACGCCCATTATAATTACATCAATCAATAAGCCCGGACTGACTAGGGGGCCCGAGATTGAAAATTCCTTTATGGATCATTTCCCGGTAATTGAAAAAGGGTAATGGCAGGAGAGATCTCCCTCTACGTGACTTGGAGGGCCATCTACCTTGTCGGCTCCTCTTACTTCTAATCCGGATAACTTTCTCTAATCAACCATCGAATTTTCGGATGAGGGCAGAATACTATGTATTAAAGAGCTTCATTGCGGATTCGGGAAAAAGAGAACGCTTTCCGAATAAATGGATCGTTAATTTATTCTAGTCCTTGTTGCTTCTGGAGTATCTGTGCCCCCTTATAATATAGAATTCATTTTTAAAGATTCACTCAAATTAAATTCTTTTTTAATTTGAAATGTAAATTATCATAAAAGCAATGGTGCATTATAAATATTCACTTTATTAAATCAAGTCGATTATATTTTAACAACCATTTGTCGCCGAGAATCAAATAGATTACACAATATTTAAAAAATGGCAAGAAGGAGAGAAAATTCCAAAGGTGGGAAGTTAGTGTCTGAGTGGATCGAGGTCACGATAGCTCAAGTGGTAGAGCAGCAGCGTATCTAGCCGAAGATCGTGGGTTCAAATCCCGCTCGTGCCATTAACTTTTTTTTATCTCAACTAAAAACCTTAATTAATTGTAAGACTATTTACAACATCCTATCAAGTCTCAACAAAATACAAAGGAGAAAAAAAATTCAGGAGACATCAGACATAATGATAAGGAATACAGATGGTCCCAAAACAATTAAAAGAAACGGACGAAGCGTTTTTCGTTCAAGCATAAAACATGAGCAATCAAACTCGGTAGAGAAGTACACCTTTTCATAAAGACATGCCATTATCGCTTGTGGCCACTCGGACACTAACTTCCCATCTCAACCCCACCTTTTGAATGGAGTGGATCGAGGTCACGATAGCTCAAGTGGTAGAACAGCGGCGTATCTAGCCGAAGATCGTGGGTTTGAATCCTGCTCGTGACACTGACTTTTTTTATCTCAACTAAAAACCTTAATTAATTGAAATATATTTTAAGAATTATGAAGAAGTGTGTACGCTGGATTTAGTGCTTGTCTAGAGAACGTTTTTTTTTAAGTAAAACCTTGTATAAAATCAGTGTTTAGGATTAAAAATATGGTTTATTTTATGATGGGCTATTATGAACATTACTTTTCAATTTCATAAATATTATTTTACCTTACTTGCCTTTCATGTGATGGACCAAGTCAGTTGATCACCGTTTGACTTAATAATTTATTGTCGGCTCATCTTACCAGATAAGATGGTTCATGTTATCTTAAAATGGTAAAGGAGTAATATTTTTTTAATTAAGGAACAAAAGATATATGTCAAGGTAACATTATACTCTCAAATCCGTAGTTATACTCTTAATAACTTTTATTGCTTCCTCTGGCCTTGTGGATGGCCTTAATTCTCCTAGGCATTGAGTAACTGAGTGATCGGATTTCGTCTTGTGAAACCGAATTCCATTCTTCACCAAAGTCGGTTTGAAGCTGTTCATCTCTTTTTGGAAGCGGCGAGTAACGTCTATCTTCTCTTTATCGTGGTCCCTAAATGTTCTTCATCACGTAAGTAGAACGTGTTGGCCAATTCATTTTGGCAATCTCTAAGTTTTCAAGTAATGGCTGACAACTCGAGCTACTTGCGGTCATGCATTAATACGAATTTGTCCCCAATAAATGGTAACTTCTTATAATGTCAGACAGTCGCTTAGTAGATTGAAATGAAAAGGAGACTGCGAATCAAATTTTATTTTAACATAAAACAGACATTGCATGATTCATGACTTTTATTTCAACTAATAATTGACCACGATTTTGTTTGGCCTATGATATGAACTGTAAGGGATATATTACATCACATAAACCCCAATATGTCTGGCAGTCATACAATCGATAGTAATAATGCGCAGGGAAAGTATATAAGGCCCAATTCATTCTTCATGAAATCAAAAATAAGCTGAAATATCGTGGATCGTTATTGAAGTTGCCACAGAGAAAGATCGATGTCTACTAGTCGGTCAAGAATTCGGCAATATTTTCTGTCCAGTTAGCTGGCAGGAGCGATTGATAAAGACATAACATATTCGGCCCACGCTTTGTGATGTATACGCACGGCACCAAGAATAAACAGGGGGGCCGCGATAGCCGAGTGGTTAAGCGGCAGACTTTCAGCTAGTAGATCCCTCGGTCGTGGGGTCGATCCCCACCGTCGCCTCTGGGCTTTCTTCTGACGCCTAAGGGGAAGATGCGGTCTCTTGTGATGTAGGTTTCAGAAAAACATTTTCTTTATCGTGCCAACGTTTCGATCTTTATTGAGAACATCTCTAAAATCCAAAATTTTACACGCAGAACAAAACAAACATAAACCTAACTTTTTAGAAATGGTTTACATCAACAGAGATAAACACAGTACCAATTACAGAAAAGACACATGTAAACTCAGTCACAGCTACGCCAATATCATTAATCAAATTAAATATACATAATATAAATTCACTAATTTCGTGTCCGCTTGACCATTTATTATATTACAATTAATTAAGGTTTTTAATTGAGATAAAAAGTCAATGGCAGGAGCGGGATTCGAACCCACGATCTTCGGCTTGAAACGCCGCTGCTCCACCACTTGAGCTATCGTGACCTCGATCCACTCGGACACCAACTTCCCATCTCAACCGCACCCTTTGAATTTTCCCTCCTTTTTGCCATTTTTCAAATGTCGTGTAATCGGGTTGGATTCTCGACGACAAATGAAATGGCCACGGACAGCTTTAGTGAAGTACACTTCATTTTTAATCATTAAATTCCCTAATTTCGTGGTCCGCTTGATCAATTAATAGCTTTCAATTAATTAAGGTTTTTAGTTGAGATAAAAAGTGAGTGTCACGAGCAGGATTCGAACCAACGATCTTCGGCTAGATACGCTGCTGCTCTACCACTTGAGGTATCATGACCTCGATACACTCGGGCACCAACTTCCCATCTCAACCGCACCCTTTGAATTTTCCCTCCTTTTTGCCATTTTTCAATGGTTGGTTGAGATGGGAAGTTGGTGTCTGAGTGGATCGAGGTCACGATAGCTCAAGTGGTAGAGCAGAGGCGTATCAAGCCGACGATCGTGGGTTCGAATCCCTCTCGTGCTATTGACTTTGCCGAAGATCATGGGTTCGAATCCCTCTCGTGCCATTGACTTTTTATCTCAACTAAAAAACCTTAATTAATTGTAATAGATAATATACATATATCATAATATATAATATACATATATCATAATATATAATATACATCATTTCACACAAAACAAATATTATAACATATAAAACATTCATCACATTCTACACATCAAACATTTTTACATAGTCTAACAAATTTAACAATTTAGCTTTCCTTTTCCCATTTATCCCCGTCTATATAATCCTGAAAGGATCATTTGGCCGAACCGTTACCAACGTTTTTCCCTTCGTCAGCATTTTTCACCTTAAAGAAGCCGACTGCTTAAACAAAAATGTCTTTCTATACCGACTTCCTTCACCACCCCCTCAAAATCCAACGCATATAAACATAAAACAGCAATATCTCACTGGCACTGTCAACACGACACGCAAGAATGGCACAATTATGCAGAAAACAAACACTTTGAGTCAGTAAAAATACTTTGATTGAATATAAAAAATATATTTTTTTGCATTGTATAAATTCACTTTTTTCAACATCCTACATATATTTGTTAAATTTAAACAATATTTGTAAATCCCAGGCCCTGAAGATGATCACAATAAAGATCGAAACGTTGGCACGATAAAGAACATATTTTTCTGAAACCTACATTACGCCAGACCGCATCTTATGATTTCCGAATAATCATTTTTTCAAAACTTAATGAAAACAGAGAAAATTTTGTTATTTTGTTGAAAACAGTTTTATCGTATTTCAGTTAGCCTTGGTCTTATACAAGCAAATGTTCACGATTAGGCTGGTCCAAGGTATTTGAAATAGGGACGCGCAGGACAACAGCAAAATAATTACCCAGTAATTAAACAGAAGAGTAGTACGTTGTTCAGATTAAATTAGATAATAAATGAGATAAGAATGAGATTAGAAGGCAGAGAAAATTAAACATCTCATTCACATTCCGGGTTTATAGAGGTATGATTCTGCATAGCGATAATTTAAATTTGTGCTTTAATTGATCAAATACCAAACCTTAGCCGGGTTGGTGGTATTAATTTTTCAATTTCGCCTCGGGGGCTCTTTTTAATTACTCTTGTTCGAAGAGTACAAAAAGCCGACGTTGAGTTATTCACTTGAGGCACTTGAGCAGATGTCATCATCACCTTTATTACAGTTTTATGAAGTTTTAAACTGCCATAATTCCCAGGGACTTACGGCAATAAAGACCCGGTCTGGGGATAATGTTCCGCAGACAGTGTGGTCAACATTATTCCCGCTTCCAGTTTCCAGCCTCATTCTCAACCTGTTTCGCACGGAAACGGCACTTTTATGAAATTCTAACTTGGAAGTTGAGTTCAAGACACAAATGGACGCTTGTTGCTCTCGCGTGGATTATCTGCCGTATTTGTGTACGCGCAATCCGGCGTCAAGCAACTATTAGTTCATTTCTGTCAACTCAGACTTTCTCACGATCTTCATTATCACCTTCGATGATGTCAAAGGTGAAAAGGAACGACAGCCCTCCTGAGAAATCAGATGACACTGAAATGATGGGAAAAGATGCAATCTTAATTAATCTAGATTTTGACAAAACTAAAAATCGCTTTAATAAAAAATAATGACCAAGTACTTTATAGACAAACGGACGCTTGTCAGTTTCAAGTTTGCATTTAAGTACCTTAGATGGCTGATTAAATGCAGATGTGAAGCACTGTAATTGAACTCTCGCTTCTGGATTGGAGCGCGATTTGTATGCTTGACAGTTTGCGTAGTGTGGCTAAATTTCTCTGCTTCATTGCTGAATGCGCTATGTTGTGGGAGATTAGTAAATTACTCTTTCCTTTAGAGTTTTATTCTATCAAAAGAAAACCTAATTAAATTATTTCACGGCTTAGAATCCAGGGTTTTCATACAATATGCCCGCCAAGCGTTGACCTTTCGAGTTCGACTTTGTTCATGGGCAATTAGGTTAAGCCACAACAAGTACATTAATTTGTATCGTACTGCTTCCATTTAATAATATTCTTCAAAAGGTTCGCCTTTAATTATCATTACATACATCATTTATATTAGTCGATTTATTTCTTAGTGGTCAATTGACCAAGTTACTTCTTTCAATTAATTATTCTTTTTAAGTAAGGTTTTGGTTGAGTTAAAAAAGTCAATGTCACGAGCGAGATGAAACTGGCAAAAAGAGGGAAAATAAGAAGGGTTGTAGGTTGAGATGGAGAGTGGTGTCCTAAAGGGAGAAGTCACGATAGCTCAAGTGGTAGAGCAGCGGCGTATTTAGCCGAAGATTGTGGGTTCGTATCCCGCTCGTGACACTGACTTTTTATCTCAACCAAGACCTTACATAAAAAATAATTAATTTGTCATTGGTTTAAGAGAAATGCAGCCGGACCATTTAAAAGTAAATCCCTCTTTGATGACAGATTCTAATGAGTTCTGACTGACTGTTATAAACCATGTAGTATATACTTTGGATTAAATAAGATTCATTTGTATAAACTAATTTTTTTGCAAATAATAAATTATTTTATATTCTATTAATGCTCGATATCCGGATCATTGTAAAAAATCTGAAAGCAGAATCATCAAAAAGGGAATCAACATATACACCCCACTTTCATCATTTTTATTACGGCGACAATATGTTATTAAATAAGTATTTGACATCATTTATTAATAATCTTCAAACATTTTTTGTGTAAAAGTGAAAAAATAAAAACGTAAGTTCGGTTATTCTTACCATTGCTAGACTAGATTCATTTTCGCAATTAATCTGTTACTTTTGAACAAATTAATTTCGTTTGTATCTCAATTTTGGTAAATATATAATTGAACGTTAAACGACGAATATCAAATAAATGTGGTTTAGGAAGTTACCAAACTTATTGAGAACGAACACCTCGACAACATCAAATAAGTTTGAAGCCATATACGTTTAAACTCTCTGGGCCAATTTCTTACAACCTGCGGTAATATAATTGTCATTATAGATCATGTCGCTATACATTCAATAATTCTCCTAAGATACAGCTAATTTCTGCTGATTTAGGAAGAAAAAAAGATATGATTTTTCTACTTTCGTTTAAAAATGTTTCGATTATCCCGTATTTTCATTCAATTAATTAAGGTTTTTAGTTTAGATAAAACAGTCAGTGTCACGAGCGGGCCACTAACTTCCCATCTCAAACCCACCTTTTGAACATTCCCTCCTTTTTTTCATTTTTCAAATATTGTGTAATCTATTTGATTCTCGGCGACAAATGAAATGGCCACAGACAGCTTTAGTGAAGGTATATTCCATTTTAACTTATTAAATTCACTAGTTTTCGTGGTCCGCTTGAAAAATGGCAAAAAGGAGGGAAAATTAAATATGTGGGGTTGAGATGAGTAGTTAGTGTCCGAGTGGATCGAAGTCACAATAGCTCAAGTGGTAGAACAACGGCGAATCTAGCGAAAGATCGTGGGTTCAAATCAGCTTTGGTAAAGATATACTTCATTTAAACTTATTAAATTCGTTAGGTTCGTGGTCTGCTTGTCCAATTCATATCTTTCAATTAAATAAGGTTTTAGTTGAGATAAAAAAGTCAGTGTCACGAGCGGGATTCGAACCCACAATCTTCGGCTAGATACGCCGCTGCTCCACCACTTGAGCTATCGTGACCTCGATCCACTCAGACACTAACTTCCCATCTCAACCCCACCTTTTGAATTTACCCTCCTTTTTGCCATTTTTAAAAAAGGTGAGGAAATAAAAAAAGAAAATTTATAATTATTGGTCAAGAGATGGTTACGAAAGATATTATTGGTCAAGCGGATGACGAAACTAGTGAAGTGGAAATATTATCCATACCAGTTAACCAAACTTTGCATACATATCTTTTATTCTCGTTCTAGGTAGGATTTTTGTTTGGTTCCATTCTTTGAGAGCTAATTCCTTGTGGTTTTGTTCCAATTGGTGGAGTCTTGTTTCTTCTTATGCTAGTTGGTCAAATTATTTTTTTCTCCTTGTTGCATCGTTTCATGTGTTTTTTTCTTTTATGTAATGATTACAGATTGATAAGCATAAAAATGTAAAAATATCCGAGTTCAGGAAAGAGGCGATGAAGAGGAGAAGAGGCTTCTTTGTTAATTAATGACCACACTCAGATAAGCATAGATATGCATGTTGCGGACTACCGTAAAGCGTATTGCTGTAGAAAACATGGTTTAAATTGTCTTAAAAACCTGCTCAACAGAAAATAATTGTATAGTACTAGTAAAACTAAATATCTAAAATGAGAAACAAAACCTGATATTTTGAAGTTTTTGTTATGAAGCCACCTTTCCTTTTTAATTTATATATCACAAGCCATTTTTAAAAAAGAGTTTAGCAATATTCCCGAAGTACAATACAATATCATAATCAATTAATTTTTATATAAAGCCTCGATATATTATGATGACAGCATCCTTTCGGCCAGTGCAGAATCAGAGTTGGAGGACACGATAAACTACATGATCAGAAACACCAAATCATATGCGATAAGTACAAACTTGAGGAAAGCCAACGGTGGTATTTTTGAATGATTAATTAATTTAAATGAGTCATCCGCGCCGCCTGAAGTGAACTACCATCTTTGTGATAATTAGTGAAGAGTGAGGTTGACCGATTCCGCTCATTCTGGCCTGACTATCAATAAAATTTAGCGTTCTATAACATATTATTACCTATTTTTTACTGTTAGTCAAGGGTGTGTACTGTCACTTTGATTTATAATTTATATTCCTATATGTGATGACAATGTCCTATTGGCTGGCTGGGGCTGGGTGTTGGAAGATATGATGCCTCACCTGCTCCGAATTACAGATCCATATCGGCTACATATAAATGCAATTAAAACAAAACTTGTTGTATTAAAAAAATAACTTGCCAGGATAGAACAAGCAACAGGGTATCTTTATTTGTATGAGTTCTTCACCCAATGAGTCTTCAACCAAGAAAATCGTTGTTAGACTGCTATATAGATGTAAGACTAGGCCCCGGATTCATCTAGGAAAAACGTCAGGCAATTGAAATGAATCAATACTACCGCATGTTCAAAATTTCGTGTCTACAAAACCAGTTTAAAAAGTTTCAGTTCAACAGAACTGCTGGCAACTCTGAAAAACAGAAAGGCTTGGTATTTAGGGCCATTATGCTCGGGGGAAGGATACAAACTTTTGAAGCAGATAATTGAAAGAAAGATTGACAGAAGGAGGTCGGCGACAAAACTCCTGGTTGAAGGATTTAAGAAGATGGTTTTTATGCTCTTCGGTTCACATGTTTCCTCGGCAGTTTCAAAAGTGGATCGCCAACCTTCCAAAGACTTCGGCGGTAAAAGGTATTTTCTACCATTTGTATTTCATGAGCATAGGAATCTTGCAGATATTGATAAAATATGCTCGAGTGAAATTGGGCCGTTTTTATCAAGTCGATTAATAGACCAATGTTAGATTTATTTGTGTACGTCTTTATTTTATTTGAAATTTTTCTTTCTTTATTATTTACCGTTCAAAATTTGGCTTTTTTGTTCTGAAAACATCATTTTAACGTAAAGTAATTTGATTTATTAACGTCTTTATTCCCGATTCTTCAATCTTGTTCCCGTCTATCTCTTTCTCAAATATGCTTGCTCTAAGTCTGTGCTTTCATGCAGTCTCTCAAATCTTTACCTGCTCATGCTGCAAAATTTGACTTTTTTTTTTAAAGTAAGTAATTGGAGAATTTCTGCACCATTTCGCCGAGATGAATTGAATTTCGTGCCCGAAATTCCTACACAGCTTCGGTGCAAGTCCCTCCTGTGAATAAGGATGTATTTAGTACTAATTAAAAATCTCATTCTCCCTATTTGATATTTTTTCTGCATATTTTATTATGACAATTTATTTAGTAATTTTATTTTGACTTTGGTTGTTGGTGAAAACTCAGATTTTCGTTTAATTGGTTGGGTACTTTCGCAGCCATGTAATTATGTTTAAATTTTTTTGAATATTAATATGGCTTTTCTTATGTTTTCATTTTCTTTTTTCAGTCATGCTTGAAGGTTGGAATATCTGCAATGTATTTTGAACATTAAATTTGAATTTACTATTTTTCGTGGTCGGCTTGACGAATTAATATCATTCAGTTAATTAAGGTTTTTAGTTGAGATAAAAAAATTAAGGGTCAGGAGCGGGATTTGAACCCACTTGAGCTATTGTGACCTTGATCCACTTGGACACTAACTTATCATCTCAACCACACCTTTTGAATTTTCCCTCCTTTGTGCCATTTTTCACTAAAAGCTCTCCGTGGCCGTCACTGCCATCAATGGAGCCGCTTCTGGACACCAGTAGAAGGAAGGTCATAACATCAGAAGACCAAAGAGGAGTGGTCAGTAGTCAGTACGGTAGACAGTGGACAGTCGAGTTCGAACCGGTGACTACTGTGTCGCTGTATTTCAAACCGGAATAAACCGATTTAATGTTTTATTTCTTTCTTTTTTTATTTCAATCTCAAGCACTACAGACATACATAATTGAAAGTCTACAGGCTACTCAATATTCCACCATCTGCCTCTCACATACGCATTCATTTTAGAAAATAAATTCTCTTTCATGAAAAGGAAATACAAAACGAGATTAATTACTAAAACAACTCATTTTTTGGCAGATTAAGTACTCAAGTAATAAAACAACACTGATTCTTCCAAAAATAGAACAACGACCCGCTGGAGAGCTCAAGCACATTTCACACATAGGAGGGCATTCTTACTCACACTCTATAGCCAAGGAGTGATACATGTCATTTGAGTGAGTACACACCTTTTTCTTCAAGCGGGAAGTACATGAAGTATACGCAGGCTGTGCGCCAAAATTAAATGTTCAAGTCAGATTGTCAGTCTGGATGATCCTTTTTCTGAGGTTTGGACCTGTGTGTGGTGGTTAGTGACCGTTAATCGATATTCATTTAGAAATCGTGAGATGCGAACGCAAGAATGGCACAATTACACAGAAGACAAACACTTTGAGTCCTGAAGATGATCTCAATAAAGATCGAAACGCTGGCACGATAAAGAAAATGTTTTTCTGAAACCTACATCACACAAGGCCGCATCTCACGATTTCTAAATAAATTTGTTCCTTATATAGGCAGCCTATTGACATATTGACGAGCCAGAGCGACCAATCGTACGACCCGATTCACTGACAGTGCCAGCTTTTCTTTACAATTTTTTTACTTCCTCGTTTAGAGTTAACGGTTGAATGGGAATAGTCAGGTTTTTGCCTTATCCGTAGATTCTGAACCCTTCAGCCCGATATGACCAGGCACTCGGTCAACGCCTACAGTTTTTCCGAGCCACACCCACACAACTTATACTTCGAGAGAAAACCGTACAAAGGATTCACTGTTAATCTGCCCTTTAGAACCCACAACGCAGTTTTCCGCAAGGAAAGATGAACCCGCCATAAATCTTTTGCGACATGATCCACAAGATTTCACGATAAAACAAAACGGCGCTAGAAAAATACTGTTCGCAATTATAACGCCTATGAGACTTTTTTACGCGATATGATTTAATTGCCGGGCTTAAACTAAAAGACAAAGTGAAATTAATGTTTAAATTGGTTGAATATTAGAGCTGGGGAATGCAGAGGGTTGCTGTAATGGTTGCTCGCATTAAGTAGTTTTTCCTCCCTTCCTTTATGACCTCTCATTATCTTGGAAACAAATTACAGTCAAGCTTGCTACCAGCGGTAATAGAAAAATATCGATATCATCGCTCCTTCTCAGGCCCTTAATCTTTGAATAGGCGGTCATTCTTCCAAAAAAAACCCTGCCAAATAACACTAACTTTTAATTATTTTGGAACATTAGGTGCATTTATCATCTTGACGTTAAAATAATTGTTACAAGGATTTCAAATACATCTAAGCAAATGATCAAAATGGAGTTATCCAAGGGAACATAAATGCAATAATAACGCTTTGCAAAATATTACGACATGAATACCTCAGAAATAATAATCAGAAAATTTTAATTATTTGTATTGAAGGTTATTGAATTCTGCAGCCCGGAAATTTTTTTTCAAAACGTTTTCGAACAGTCATTGTCATTTACCTATTTTACAACATATTAATGAAGTTTGAAAACGAAAAGGAAAAAAATTATTATTTTAGATATATTATATTATATTATATTTCCCTTTTCATGTTACTTCAACGTTTTTCACCTTTTTCTCATAAATGATTATTTGAATATGTGAGATGCGGTCTTGTGTTATGTAGGTTTAGAAAAACAAAAAATAAAAATTAACTACAACATCTCACTACCAATCAACCCAACATAACATAACAAACGTACACTAAAAAAAAGTGTGGTAATTAGTGACCGTTCGTCGATGATTATTCAGAAATCGTGGCATGTGATCTGGTATGATGTAGGTTTCAGAAAAACATTTTCTTTATCGTGCCAACGTTTCGATCTTTATTGAGATCATCTTCAGTGCCTGGGATTTACAAACATTGTTTAATTTTTTTTTAATTGTATTGTATGTGGTACAAATTGTCACACAAATTATTATTCTAATTAATCTATTAGTAATTCAACATAAACAACGTAGGACAGATAACAGATAGATAATAGAAGATAATTCATATGTCTCCGAGATTCAAATAGATTACATGGCATTTGAAAAATGGCATAAAAAAGGGAAAATTCAAAAGGCGGGTTTGAGATGGGAAGTTAGTGTCTGAGTGGATCAAGGTCACGACAGCTCAATTGGTAGAGCAGCAGCGTGGGTTCGAATCCCACTCGTGACACTGTGACAAGAAGATGGACTTTTTAAAAATTGAAATAAGCTTTTTGATCTTATATTCAATTTTTTATCAAATAGTACTTTTTCTTTCGTTTTTGTTACTATGTTTAATAGAAGATCCGAAATATTAATGACTATTTGTAAGCCAAATACAAAATTTTAGGAATTAAACTTCACTTTTACACTGGTGGTTATAGCTAAATTTATAATCAGTCCATGGAAAATAGGAATTCATTTGTCTAATTTAAAATGTAGGAAAACCTTCTGAAATATTGAAGCCTTTTTACGAGACAACCTGTATCCAGTTATAAAAAGTAGGCATTGAAATTTTGAAATATCTGTAAAACAATAAAAAATAATGCTATAAATTTAAAAATAATAAAAACAAAAATTCAAGTAATAAAACTTCGAAATTAATTAAAGGCTTTTATTTGAGATAAGAAAGTCAGTGTCACGAATGGGATTCGAACCCACGATCTTCGGCTAGATATGCCGCTGATCTACCACTTGAGCTAATGTGACCACGATCCACTCGGACACTAACTTCCCATCTCAACCTCACGTTTTTAATTTTTTCTTCTTTTTGCCATTTTTCAAATGTCGAGTAATCTATTTGATTCTCGGCGACAAAATGAAATCGCCACGGAGAGCTTTTGTGAAGTATACTTCATTTTAACTTATTAAATTGACGAGTTTTCGTTGTCCGTTTGACCAGTTAATATAATTAAATTAATTACGGGTTTTAGTTGAGATAAAAAGTCACGATAGCTGAAGTGGTAGAGTAGCGGCGTATTAAGCCGAAGGTCGTTGGTTCGAATCCCGCTCGTGACATTGACTTTTTTATCTCAACTAAAAACCATAATTAATTTAATTATATTAATTGGTAAAGCGGATCGCGAAAACTAGTGAATTTAATTTTCGAAATGTTCCCCTCCTTTGAGAATGCAAGCCTAACATTGTTTCATGACAGATTGGAACATTTAACTTAATTTTTCCAAGCATTGCAGCATCCGTCAATTTTGTTCCACTGAATCTCAATAGGTGTTTTTTTATCTTTTCCACACTTTTTTTAGATGAACAATAAGGAGAGAGCGGTAAGTGGTTATCATCTTCCCTGTTGATTCTATCAAAGTACGGCGCCATATCGGTGTCTGGTTTCTTCTGTGTGTAATGTACTTTTATTTTTATTGAATCTGTTCCGTGTTTTGATGTAGGAGGTCCGGTTTCCTCGCTCCTTGAAAATGGCACTGAACACAGTCCTTTGTGGGATTAAATACATTTGACTTTTTTATCAACTTGGTTGTCCTTTTAAGACGATATCTCAAGAAGTTATTCCGTTATTTCACTTTAGGACTTGAAAAATCCCAGTTCGCACTGTAAGTTGCTATAGCATTCTTTAGAATTTTTTATATCTGAACGATTTGGAAATGGTGGACAAAAAATGTGCTTCACGCAGTTCAGTCTAAAATAAAAATGTCCGTTCTTTTATTTATAGTTGCACTTTTTTGATATAATGTTTAATGTTTAAGTTTGTGCTTGTGACTGGTGCTTTGTAGACTGGTGACTGTAAGTTGTCAGAAATGTTTCATCGTTTGCCAAGTTATTGAGAAAATTTTAAGTTTTTGTTTTTTTAACCGTAATTTATCATTTATTTGAAACTCTTCCAGACGAAACCTGTTGTTCTGCCGTATATTTAATTTCTCTGGATATGTCATATGAATAATTTGGATCTCTGTGTGGTCTGGAGGTTACACTTATTTCAAATTTCTTGGAAGACCGACTCGGTCTCAGCACTTTTTTTTGTTTTCTTATATAAACCCTCGGGGTGCCGGTGTTTTTGAAAATAGCCCATTTGTAAGTATGTCGGAATCGATTGCAGGGCCGCTGGATTTGAACCCGGGACCTTTACCTTTCAGTGATGAGCGCCTTGTCAACGCCTAAACCGTTGCCTCTACCGACGGCCCTAGAGTCCCAGCACTTTTCAATACAGTCCTTGGCTATGTTGGGATCCGAGTCGGTCTTCAAAGAAATTTGTAACCATCTATTAAATACTTAATTAGGTTAATTTCAAAGACATCTTTATTGTTAATTTAGTTTTTATTTTAACTTTATTTTTTAGCCCTGAAGATGATTTTAAAATATGTCCAATGCTGCCCAAAAACAATTGAATTTGTTGTTTCATCCAGGCATTACAGAGAACCAGATTATTTGCAAGCAAAAAAGTGTTCGCCATATCTAAAACTTTAAACATTTAACGCCTAAGGAGGTCTGATGAAAGTGAAAGATTTTCCGATAATTTTAATTCTGAGTTATGTACATCGTATATATGTACATTAGAATGATTTCATACATACAACGTCGCGGTTGTTGTAATTGATTCACTTTTTTTAACCATGATTATTCGGAAATCGTGAAATGCGGTCTTGTGTGACATAGGTTTCAGAAAAACCTTTTCTTTATCGTGCCAACGTTTCGATTTTTATTGAGATCATCTTCAGTGCCTGGGATTTACAAACATGTTTAATTTTTTTTTAAATTGTATTGTATTTGTATGTCATTGATATTGAATTTGATTAATGATTTTAGCGTAGCTGAGACTGAGTTTATATGTGTCTGTTCTGTAATTGATGCTGTGTTTATCTCTGTTAATGTAAAAAGTTACGTTTATGTTTGTTTTGTTCTGCGTGTAATATTTTGGATTGTTGAAGTCGAAATTGTGTTTGTGTTCAAAATGGTGGGTTAGGAGGGCTGTAGGATTTTGCTTGGGCTTTTTGCAATCATAGGTATGTTGCTTTACTCTCTTATCGAGATATTGGGATGTAAGACAGATGTAAGTTACCGGACAATTTCAACAATTGATTTTGTAGAGTAAGTCAGATTTATTTGTTATCAAACTTCAAAATCGATCGTTCTTATAAACCGATGATGAAAATGTTTTTCTGAAACCTACGTCACACCAGACCGCATCTCACGATTTCCGAATAATCATAGACTAACCGTCACTAATCACCACATATTTTTTTAAACCTTGCTATGCACTCTGCCTCCTTAAATCTTTATCGATGTTCTTGCTCGACACTCGGTGGGAATTAGACTGTTCATCAGGATGCTTATCAGTTTTGAGAATGAATTTATTGAACGGATAGTGTCTTGCGTAATTTCTGACTTGTTTTTCTTCCAACGTTCTCTTCAATCATTTATTCATGTCTAGTTTCTCATCGCGAGTAAATGTAAGTTGATATTCATTTGTTATATATGGAAACCCCCACCCAAGTCTAAATTTCCCTCATGGCTATCGCCCACTTTGCCCAGAAAGTTGAAACCGTTGAATCTCGATAGTTTTTTAGATCCGGGTTTAACGATTCTTCAAAATTTGAAAGGTGCCAACAACCAGATGTTCAAATGGCCCCACAGACTCCAGATACATTTAAAGATAATTGAAATATCGGGAATATAACAATGACTAATAAAATCAGCTATTTTTGATTATCGAGACCCCCGAAAAAAATCTTTTTCGACAACCTTGAATGTTGTATCCTACTGCGGGAAGAAAACATCAATTTTATGATATACAGATGATATTATACAAGTGAATAAAATGGATCAGGTAGATTATGGGCAATCCCAAAGCATATAAAACTCGTGTGGGTAGAAACGTGTATTTTATGCTGACATACTATTTATCAATACTTCCAATTACGAAAGAGGTTCCACTGACAAAACAAACACTTTAGATCGGACAGCAAACTGCCCTAAAACATTAGAAAAAGATCACTTACAAGATAGTCAGTGAATGCCTCTAAAGTGTCCAAAACCTAGGAACATATAACAACCATACAATATATTGGCTGTCAGGGCACGAAGGAATTGAGCATGCAGACAAAATGAGGTGGATTCTCATAGACACAAAATCAAATTTGGGATAACCAAGTCAAACATAGACTTCTCTATCTCAGAAAGAACGAGGATAAACTGTATAAGTTGAAGACACAGTAATATGAAACATGATTAAAGAACTCACCAAAACTGGCAACTTGCTACAGTTAGGCATGGTAAAAATGAGGGTGTTAGGGCTCTATACGGGTCAATGGAGTCTGATAAAGCACTCAATGTCGGTATATTCAATGATGAGCCCATTTGTTTGTTATACCAAAAAGAGGAAGTATCTGTCACTACGAATGCAGCACCGCTGAACGAAAACATCCCCTTGGATATTAAAGAAAATCCCAGGAATAGAATTACAATAATGACGGTATCCTTGAAATAACGATCGAATCAATTTAAGTAAACAACAAGGTAGGAAAACTACAATCATTCAGTTGTAGGAATACCTCCCCTGGTGTATAGTGTCGTCATCATCACGATGTTCAAACTTACAACATAAAATATTTCTGCAGACTTGGAGTGACAGATAGGGAACTGTTAACCCATTTGTTTCAAAGACTATTAATCAGGTCTAAGGTAGACTATCCGTATTTGAACGTCCAAGACATCTTTTATCACTACTGGAATTCAGGCGTGCCTGTGACTATCGAAATCCTAGCAAAGAAGAAAAATATAGGATGGATTGTTTATACCTCGTACAAAAATGCCTGATGGTCTTTATTTTAGACTACGCAGTATTTCTATGTATAAGCCTGTCTTGTTGTTTTTTAAATTTATTTTTTATACTACTATTAAATTTCTTTTTTAAAACTGGTCTTATTAGACCAACCATTAATTTTACAATAATATTATACAATAAACCGTATACATTCTCATAAACCCATTGGTACAATAAGATTTTACATTTCATTATTCACTATTCATTTTTAACTACACAAGTTCATATGGCTTTGTTCTTTTTAATCTTGTGACCATGTTTCGGTTATGTAAGAGTTTGGTCGCTTCCACGTTCTCGTGCTGGCTGAGCCTAGTGTTTGGCGGAAAATCTTTGTATTTGACCTCAGGGATCTTAAGATCCCTATGTAAGTCCTTACTCCTCGTGTACCAAGAAGCATGGACCATGTTACGAAAGATTTTATTTTGGAGTTTAAGTATGATTTTGATATTGTTTGGTACAACCCCACAGTTAAATATCATATGTCCACATAGGAATTGACTTGCTTATAGAACAATATTTTATTTTGAATAGCAAGGTTGGAACCACGTCCTATCAACCAGTATATTGACTATACCTTAAACCTATTTCTGCCTTTTTTTCTTTACGTATTCCTTCCATCTCAGCTTAGCATCAGAGGTCATTCCCAGATATTTAGCTGTATCGCTGTATGGTATAGTAGATCCATCGGTTGTGAGCAACGGAACATGGTCACTTTTTGTTTATAAAGATTAGATGAACTGATTTATGCTGATTTAGCTTGATTTTATGTCCATTCGTCCTTATTACAAACATTTTGCAGGATTTTGGTTGAATGGGTGATAGTCGGTCCTAGTGATATCACCGCTGAGTCATCTGCAAACGCTGCAATTTTTACTTCATCTATTTTCGGAAAATCACTGGTGTATAAGAAGTAAAGCAGTGGACCTAATATGCTACCTTGTTGCACTCCTGCATTTATTATTTTTAATTTTGAATATTGATCTTCTTGTATAACTCTAAACAGTCTGTTAGTTAGGTAGGAACTGATAATATCGACATACTGCTTTTGTAGCATCCCTTTTAGTATATTGATGAGTACTTCATGTCAAAAGCTTTTGAGACATCAAGGAAGATAGCAGAACAAATGTGTTTTTCTTCAAGAGATTTTTCTATTACGTCCGTTAATCGGTGAATTTGGTCTATTGTTGAATGTCTTGTACGGAATCCAAATTGGGGGTCAGAGATTCTTTTTTCTACAAGGGGTTTTAATCGTTTTAATAATAACCCCATTACAGTTCGTTGTCCGATTGACAAACTAACATTTTTCAATTAATTAATAAATTATTAATTTTTTTTTTCATTTTTCAAATGTGTGTAATCTATTTATGCTCGGCGACAAATGAAATGGCCGCAGACAGCTTTAGTGAAGATATACTTCATTTTAACTAATTATATTCACTAGTTTTCTTGGTCCGCTTGAAAAATGGCAAAAAAGAGAAAAAATTCAAAATGTGGGGTTGAGATGGGAAGGTAGTGTCCAAGTGGATCGAAGTCGCGATAGCTCAAGTGGTAGAGCAGCGGCGTATCTAGCCGAAGATCGTGGGTTCGAATCCCGCTCGTGACACGAATTTTTATCTCAACTAAAAATATTAATTAATAGAAAGATATTTTACAACTTTTAAAAAATGTACATAACATACTTAATAAACCAATTTCAATTTATTTTGTTTCTCAAGTACTTACATATACAATTGTATCTTTATTAAAAACAACCGGCAAATTTTATAGAATTTTGACTGACATAATTCGCAAGCAAAATTGTTCAAGCATTCCTTGAATACGTTCTTTTCCATAGTCTTTTGTAACAGGTTTTGATTGTAGTCACCTCTATGAAGTGTGTTACTATTCCTTTAATATTGGAATATTTGGCCGATACGTATACTTCTTATTATTGCATTCAGTAAAGACGAAGAAATAGGTAATATAAATTTTCACAGTATGTACATAAGTGATTTAATTTTCTTTTTAAAAAGAAAAATGTTAATGCCAACTTTTCTCTACATAATGTTTAAATAAATTTATAATTGTCATTATAATTATTATTAAGAGATAGTGAGATGCGGTCTGGTATGACGTTGGTTTTAGAAAAAGAGTTTCTTTATCGTGCCAACGTTTCGATCTTTATTGAGACCATCTTCAGGGCCTGGGATTTATTAACATTGTTTGCATTTTACAAATACGTGTAGGATGTGAGAAAATATGAATTTATACAACGCTTGAAAATTTTTAGATTAAAAAATCATTGAATTTATACAGTGCCAGAAAATTTTAGATTTAAAAAAGAATGAATTTATACAATGCTAGAAAATTTTAGATTCAGTTAAAGTATTCGTACTAACCCAAAGAGTTTGTTTTCCGAGTAAATTCAAACAATGTTTGTAAAGCCCCGGCTCTGAAGATGACCTCAATAAAGATCGAAACGTTGGCACGATAAATAAAATGTTATTCTAAACAGTGCGTCATACCAGACCGCATCTCAAGATCGCCGAATAATAAATGACTAACGCTCACTAAACACCGTGTCATTATAATTCATTGACATCGAGCTTCCTCGACGATAATGAGGAAGAACGAATATCGCCTGGAACTGGATGGTGTGATGGGAACATTCTCTATATTTTATCAATTTTGTCATAGTTTTCCATAAATATTTTCGTTTTTTGTAAGCAATATCCCAGGATTTCCGAGGCATTTAAAAAAAAGGATGAAAACAATTCTTAAAAAAAAAAAAAAGAAAAAAAAAAGTGTTTAAGGTTAGACATAGAGTTAAATGCATTAATAATATAATAGAATTTGATTTACGTGCTATTTTAAATAGGTACCTAAATAATATTAAACGTACAAATTAATTAATTTTTATTACTTAATTGTACCATTAATTTACTAAGCTATTATTTATGTATCAGTTTAAGTTTAATTTTTAATTAATTAATTAATAAAAATATACAAATAAATCACTAATTTATATTTTTTTACAGCATTTATTAATGTAATATTTAATTGTGTTATAATTTCCCGCTTATTGCACGTTCCATATTGAGAGGCATTAAGATCCAGTTTCTCATTGGAACCTCGTGTTGGTGGGGGATCGGCGTGCTCACTCTGTTAATTCATGTCGAGAGAAGTGGTTGTAAATTCCTCCAATCTGATGATGGGCTGTAAGCTTGAAATCCGGATGGCTAAAAGCAACTAATTGTGTATAGGAACTATCTTATTAAAAGGATTTAACACCCCCTTACTTTTCCCTTTTTTGTTTTTTCCTTTTTTTTTTTTTTTTTTTATTGCCAATACGTATTTAGGGACCGCTTCCGATACCCTTTTTTAAAGCGAACAAAGAAAAAAGTACAAATTATTGTCAATAAACTCAATTATATAAAAATATATCACTAAGTTACACATGTAAAACTTATTTTATTATTTCATGAAACACTCTGTTCATTTTGTGGAGAAAGGACATAGTTCAACTGGCATGACCATTTCATTTGTTTTCAAAGGACAAAAAATAGTGAGGAATCCGCCCTCTGGGCTATAAATGTTACCTGCTTTGTGTACGCCATCCTCCACATTCTTTCTTTGATCAACAAATTGGATGAAATTAGAAAACATTTAATTTACAATGTATAGTGTCACTTTGTATAAATATCAATTGAGCGGTGTAGGCACTTGGGTTCATAATTTATATTATGGTTAGTAACAATCTGGGTCGGTTATACGACCACAGAGCTTAAAATATTGAAGCAATTTTTATATTATATTGTGTAATAAGGTGATTACAAACGATAGTAGTAATATTTATTTTCATTTCACTAAACAACACCAGAATGGACTTTATCATGCCATCAGTTATGTATGGTAAATTATGTTAGGTAAAAAAGCTGTTGATTTCTTGCTTCATAAATGTATTCTGCATAATTCGTTATTGCGTTAACAGTCACGAAATGACGTTAGTGAACACATGACATTTGAATGTGCAATACAAACTATAGTATGAAAAGGTACGTGGTTTGAAGGGAGTAAATGATCATTTTATACTAAAAAAAAATGTGGACACACCAATAAGTCTACAAATTTCTGTGCTGACGAACGTAAAGTTTGTACAAGCTCTATTACAGCCTGGAAAATTTTTTTACAAGAAGTATAGGCGTCTACTCTTCTTCAAATCTTCCGACAAATTAGTATTATACATCGTTTCATTTTTGTTTTTGTTTTTTAAGTCAACTTGTCCCAGTGCGTGACCTGCACCTCCTTTGCTCTAATACCATTAAGTTGTAGCTTTCTTCGAATTAGTAACGTCAAATGATACTAAAACACAGTTGTTGGGTACATCAATGTTCTTTAATTCTTTTATCAGTTCTAAAGAATTGTTGAGTGGTTAGCATGAGAGACTCTCACGCCGCGGTCGTGGGTTCGATTGCCACCGTCGCCTCTGGCCCTTTTTTCAAAATAACCCCCCCAAATTTGAACACACATATATGAATTGTCACATGGCTAATATGCATAGTTCATAACGAAAAAAAAAATGTTGATAATGAACGTAGGTTTGAATTCGGTGTGGGGTTTAATTATTTTGTCAATAGTACTTGCAAGTTTATGGCATGGCGTTGTTGTTACTTTTTAACTTTTTATCAACAGACCTAATTGTACGTTACTAATTTATTAACAAATATCCCCGTTGAAGAATGTACTAAACTCATAAAGCAAAAACTTACCGAGAATTCTATTAACGAATTTGTAAAAAATCATATAATAGACCTCTTAAATATATGCCTACTATGTAATTATTGTAAATTCAATAATAAATTTTACGAAATGAAAGGGTTACCAATGGGCTCCATTATCCCCACTTTTTGCTGAAATATTAATGGATAATTTCGAAAAAAAAAATTTTCAAATCAAAGAATAAATTAATTAAATCTTTTCATTTCTGGAAACGCTATGTAGCCGATATTTTATGCATATGGTTGGGAACATTAGACGCTCTCAAAGAATTCCTCCAACTAATTAATTCTCTACACCGTAATATAAATTTTACTTCAACACCAAACATATTTAAACATAAAACAGCAAAATCTCACTGGCACTCTCAACACGACACGCAAGGATGGCACAATTACACAGAAGACAAACACTTTGAGTGAGTAGAAATACTTTGTTTGAATATAAAATATATTTTGCATTGTATAAATTCACTTTTCCACATCCTAAATGTAATTGTTAAATGTAAACATTGTTTGTAAATCCCAGGCCCTGAAGATGATCT